>NC_069723.1:7115134-7415134 GCF_027358585.1 Pangasianodon hypophthalmus
TTAAAGTACACTGAACTTATTGTCATGTTTATTGAACCAGTTTGAAATGACTTTTGCTTTAGGACATGGTGCAGTATCTTGCTAGAAGTAGTCACTATAAGATGGGCAAACTGTGGCCATGAAGGGATGCACATGGTCAGCAACAGTACTCAAATAGCCTGTGGCATTCAAATGATGCCAAATTTTTATTAAGGGACCCAAAGTGTACCAAGAAAACACTCTCCACACCATCATACCAGCCTAAACTGTTGACACAAGGCAGGTTGGGTCCATGGATTCATGCTGTTAATGCCAAATTCTGACCTTACCATCTGCATGTCACAGCAAATCAAGATTTATCAGACCAAGCAGTTAGCTTGTGGAATTTAACAATTTTATTGTCCCTACACAATATTACACTGCCATGATCAAGGACATGGAAAGCAGGGCTGCAGGGGGTGCAGCAGCACACCAAATGTCTGGCTTTCTTTAACTGTAAATGCAGCTAGCAAAATAGTAATAACAAGAAGAAAACGAAGAAGAAGAAGAAAACTAGTACACATTATCATGCAAAAATAAGCCAAAAGAGCACTCTTTTTCTCCCCAATAAAACATGAGATGAGCCAAGTGACATATAAATATTTAAAGATTTGCACAGGTGTTTTGAGCATTCATGTGCATTCATGTAGCACAGTAGCCTATTTGTGACAGTGCATTTTCCCAATAGAAACAGCAGAAATTTTGAGTAAATTTGCAGCATAGGTATGCCAACTTTGCAATGCACATGTATGTGAAGAAGAGTCGGATCTATAATCCCAGGAAGCAGTTCCTGACTACACAGCTGGTAATAATATTACACCCTCCCCTTCTCTCTGAAACAGTGGAAATGCTAATTTTCCTGCTTTTCTGTTCTGGAAAATTGAATTGTTTCTCATGATTTTTTTTAAATGGTAAATCATGATCAGGGAAAAATCAGTATCGCACAAGCCTACCAAGCCACATTTTTCCAATCTTCAACTGTCCAGTTTCAGTGAGTCTGTTCCCACTGTAGCCTTAGATTCCTGTTCTTGGCTAACAGCAGTGGAACCTGATGTGGCCTTCTGCTGTTGTAGCCCATCAGCCTCAAGGTTCTATCCGATTCCTGCTCACCACAGTTGTAAAGAGTAGTTAATTCAGTTACTGTAGCCTTCCTGTTGGCTTGAACCAGTCTAGACATTCTCCACTGACCTCTCTCTCATCAACAAGGTGTTTCTGCCCACAGAACTGGCAGTAACTGGATGTCTATTGTTTTCTTTTGTTTTTTGTTTTGTTTTTTTGCACCATTCTGTGTAAACTCTATAGACTGTTGTGTGTCAAAATCCCAGGAGATCAGTAGTTTCTGAAATACTCAGACCAGCCCATCTGTCACCAACAAACATGCCACAGTCTCTGAGATCACATTTTTCCCCTATTTCGATGTTTGATGTGAAATGTAACTGAAGCTCTTGACCTGTATACCTCTAACCAGACAAACATACAAAAAATTCTTTTTTTTGTTTGGGTTTTTTTTTCTGCCTATGAACTATTTTGACAGCCCTATTTTAAGGTAACATAAATATGACATGAAAATGTTATTTACATAAAATGTTTTCTTTAACATAAAACATGTTTTATTTTTTAATTAATAATGTTTTTATTTTTTAATTAAAATGTTTTTATTTATAAAACAAAGTCACTAAAAGTGAAGTAAAAGAAACGTAAAAGTAAAAAATTTAAAACTTATTACTTTCCTAGTTAAGTGTGCTTTTATCACACAGATAATGATTTAATAATGTATTCAATTTAAATATTTCTAATACGTCAGAGCTTGATACAGCAATATTGTCCAAACCGCCCTGTGTTATGCACCTGTCTATAACCACTATAAAATCCAAGAAGAGGAAATTAGGCTGAGCTCAAAGAACAAAACACTGATTTCTTCTACAGTGGTTATATGCATAGATGTTTTAGAATATGGAATGGATCAGGACAAACTTTATCGCTCTGATAAAGCATTACAAACTTACTGGTGTGGAAGCAAGAGTTGATAAAACTAAGAATAGGCTCCCATTAAATTCACTGAAACTGAAATACACCAAAGCAGCTGTAGATTTCATTCTCAGCTGAAGTCAATGCCATTGTTCTACCTGGCCGCACACCACAGCACCAGAAAGCAGATCTGAAACTACTGCTGTCCAAATGCAGTAAACTGCATAGTTTCACTCATGATATTTCGAAAGTTATGGCAACAGCTGGTGCCTTTTGTGACAACTATGCACCACAGATCTTCACAGGTTTTGTCAGTCTGGACTTCAAAGCTAGCCTGTACTGCAAACCTTCCAGATGAAGAGAAAAATCCTGCTGTACATACTATGGAATAAAATGGAGCCTACATGGAACTGATAGATAGATAGATAGATAGATAGTGAAACACCTCTTTTGTCAAAAATAGACTGTCTCAGTGACATTGCTAATACTGTGGAGCAGTCCTCTAATGTCAACACTCAGTTTAGCTGCACAGAAGAGAGAGTCATTGTTCCAACACTTGACTCGGTAAATTTCCTTGACATTTTTTCAACAAAATGGTGGGAAGTAAGCAACAACTACCATTATTACTTCACTGGGTGATCTGGCAGTTCCATCAATTTTCAGACAGTGATATCATAGAACAAATTCTGCTGAAGAACAAACCAACTCCAATAAGAGAAATTCCAGAAGTGTCTCCAAATACCTCAGTCTAAAGCATAGTGGTACCTATATGAAGAAATCATACGTTTTACAATTGACAAGTTTAAAAACATTATTTAATTGTCTTTCAGCATCAAAGCTTTATGAAAGATGATTGATGATTAGACTAAGTCTTTGGGTCAATTTAAAAGTGAAAACTGAAGTTACATATACATTTTATATACTCATCAACAATATTATTAATAGGCTAATATTTTAAAGTGTCTTTATTAGTTATCTATCTCTCTAACAATATTTGGCATCCAATTTTTGTTTACCTCAAATATTTCTAAGTGCTGAGTTATGAATATCTCGTATACATACATACATTATATATATATATATATATATATATATATATATATATGTATATATATATATATATACACATATATATACACAGTCAGGTCCAGAAGTATTTGGACAATGATGGAGTTTTTGTGATTTTGCCTTTATACACCACCACAATGGATTTGAAATAAAACAATCAAGATGTGATCGAAGTGTAGTCTTTCAGCTTTAGAGAGGTTTTAAGTCTGGAGCCCATGTTCTCAAAACTCAAATTCTGAGTTTCCTCCCTGGAGATGCTTTGTCAGGCCTTCACTGCAGCCACCTTCAGTTGCTGCTTGTTTGTGGGTCTTTCTGCCTTCAGTCTTGTCTTCAGTAAGTTAAAAGCATGCTCTATTGGATTGAGATTTCTTTGCCTTCAAAAAGTCTTGAGTTGCTTTCGCAGTATGTTTAGGGTCATTATCCACCTGCACTGTGAAGCGGCATCCTATCAGTTTTGTAGCATTTGGCTGAATGTGAGCAGAGAGTATAGCCCTGTACACCTCAGAATTCATCTTGCTACTTCTGTCAGCAGTCACATCATCAATAAACACCAGTGAGCCCGTTCCATTGGCAGCCATACATGCCCATGCCATAACACTGCCTCCACCATGTTTAACACGTGATGTGGTATACTTTGGATCATGAGCTGTTCCTTTCTTTCGCCATACTTTTCTCTTCCCATCATTCTAGTTAATCTTGTTAAGTTAATCTTGGTTTCATCAGTCCAAAGAATCTTATTCCAGAACATGGGAGGCTTTTTTAGATGTTTTCTGGCAAAGTCTAATCTGGCTTTCCTGTTCTTGAATGCTACCAGTGGTTTGCACCTTGTCGTAAACTCTCTGTATTTACATTCATGAAGGCGTCTCTGGATTGTAGATTTTGACAATGATACGCCTACCTTATCCAGAGTATTCTTGACTTCTGTTGGTGTTGTGAAGGGGTTTCTCTTCACCAAGGAAAGGATTCTGCAATCATCCACTTTAGTTGTCTTCCGTGGTCTTCCAGGCCTTTCGATGTTGTTGAGCTCACCAGTGCTTTCTTTCTTTTTAAGAATGTACCCAACTGTTGATTTGGCCACACCTGAGGTTTTTGCTATCTCTCTTATAAATTTGTGTTGTTTTTTAAGCCTACTGATGGCCTCCTTCACTTGCATTGAGATCTCCTTGGACTTCATATTGGTAGCTCCAGTCGAACAGCTGCCAAATGCCAACTCAATACCTGATATCAACTCCAGACCTTTTATCTGCTTAATTTGTCTTGAAGTAACGAGGGAATGGACTGCACCTGGTCAATTAACTTCTTGTCAGTCAATTGTCCAAATACCTTTGAGCCCCTGAAAATAGAAGTACTTTGCTTAAAATGGCTATAATTCCTGTGGTGGTGTATAAAGGCAAAATCACAAAAACTCCATCATTGTCCAAATACTTCCAGACCTGACTGTATATATATATATATATATATATATATATATATATGTTGTAATATTGCGTACATTTTTATTTAACCACAGGCATGGATCAGTGAAAATCCTAAATACCTAGCTAATCTCCAAAATTATTAGCTTATTTCCATACATTCACAAAGTAGCATATCCAGAGGCTATATAACATAACATTTACAATATTACATCCTGTACTTTATATGTACAGTATAATCATTATTTCATCAGGTCACCTGTAAAAGTGTGAAAAATGCATTTAGACAGGGCAGTATTACTGCACTGCTCAAAATGTATTGCATTGCTTGATGGCGATGTTCTCATTACGGTAGAATTGTGCAAACTCTGTGATTTCCATATATGTTTACCTGAGGGGTGATGACTACCACTCAAAAAGAAAACAGTTGGCTATACTTCTGCTATTATGGTATACCTGTAAAACTGCTCCTTCTGCAATAAAATAGCCATGAACTAAATAAAGACTATAAAACATATATACAATCCCCTCTGAAAGTATTGGAATGGCAAGGCCAATTCTTTTCTTTTTTGCTGTACACTGAAGACATTTGGGTTTGAGCTCAAAAGATGAATATGAGATGATAGATCATAATTTCAGCTTTCATTTCCTGATATTTACATCTAGATGTGTTAAACAACTTATGACACCATTTATTTTGACTCACCCATTTTTCAAGTGACAAAAAATATAGAATACTAGTGCTACCTTGAGCACTAGCGATGACTGCATTAGCAACACATCACCCCAGTCCACCACTGCTAAAGTTGTGCCACTGGAGAACAGTAGAGAGCATGTTGTGGCTGTCCAAGCCCAGGTGTGTGATATGGCAATGGTTGTATCAGCATCTAATCTCCCACATAACTGAATCACTACACACTGGAGAGAATGGAAAGAGAAAAACCCTTGGTTAGGGGCGCATCACACTACCACATTCTTCAATACTGTTCCTGCGTTTCCAGTTCTTTCATTACACTCACAGTGGTGATGCTTTATAGTCAGTGTCTAAAAGAGCTCCTGAAGATGAATGTCAATGATATTCTTCAGATATGTTACAATACTTGCAAAGTCTCTTCTAGCAAGCTGAAGAAAGGCTTCAAACTCTATGCTTTGTCATATATACACAGCTACAAATGTCTAAGATGTCTATGTATGTCAAAGAACTCTCATGTCTAAGAATCTGCAAGTTAAATAGTAACTCAAGCAGGAACTGCGTTGTGTTGAACAACTCTGCAGAATTATACCAGAACGTGTTATACACTAGTGCACTGATATTGTGTAGAATTGAACTTGAACTTGCAAAAGTGCAGTAAATACACATCAAACTTAATCTCTTGGGTGTTATTGCCGTTAGTGTTAAAAGTAAAAACACATCAGAATTGGCTGTGAGTGTAACCAGAACCCTGTCTTATCAAGAATAGTAGCTTGACTGAAACGACTATATACCATGTATTGAAACAGATTTTAGTCGTGTGCCCTGCCTTGCACCTCTTGCTAACAGTGGTGCTAGCAGAAGCAAACTGGAAGAAAGGACATGGAAAATAAGGTGAGTAAATTATTAGAAACTAATTAAAAAGTCATTGGAATAAACAAAAATGTTTGGGTGTGCAGGACAAATGGATGCTTTGACAGTTGAAGAGTGGGCATTAGCACCAGCAAAAAACTGCTGAGAAAACATTCAAAGAAATTGTTCAAATAATGCAAAGGCATTTAAATCCAAAGCAACTGGTATTTGCTGTGAAAATGAATATTTTCTGTTTCATAAGCAAAACCAAGTCTTTGCAGACTTGCGGAGCATTGCCAGTTTGGCAAGGTGTTGCCTAATGCCCTCAGAGATTGGTTTGCGTGCAGGCTGCACAATGAAAGCATGCAGAAATGGCTGCTTACAGAAAAAAATACTTGACATTAACTTGCACATTGGAGATAGCCATTTCTATGGAAACAGCCATGAAAGACACTCTCGAATTGCAAAGGAAGACCACGGTATAGTGGCACGTGAACTGTGAAACAGAAAAGCACAGGCATACTTTAGATATGGGAAGAAGCCACATGACCCTGCCAAATGGTGGTTCAAAGACAAAGAATGCAAACAGTGTAACAGAAAGGAACCCCTACAGAAAATGTGCAAAGTGAAAACTTGTGGAAACCAGGAAAGAGAAAAAGGTGCATGACATGAATGATGCAGGCTCAGATGACTAATAGTAATGATAATTACCAGAGGTGACATATCTAGAGCTCCATTCTCTGAAAAAGACAGACCACAAAAGAATCTGGGTGACATCTGTAATTGAAGGAGTAAAATTATAGATGGAGTAGGACACATGGTCATCACTGTCAAACATCTCCTACCAAATGTACGAAGAAAACTTTTCACACATGAAACTGAAACCTACCACAGTAATGCTAAAACTATACACAGGAAAGAAATCTGTACCTGTGGGAAAACTGAAAATGAAATATGATCACAAATGAAGAACACTTGCCATGTATGTACTGCAGACCAACACTGCAGACCAACACTGCCTTTGTTTGGATGTGAGTGGCTAATGAGCATTCAGCTCAACTGGCAGTCCATAATGGCAGTACAGCTGACTTTCCATAAAGTGTGAGGCCCACTCAGAAGCAGACCCAGCTAGTGGAATGTTCTGCTCAGGTGTTCCCAGAGGGAATTGGGACTATGAAGGCTTGTATGTTGATAGAGGACAATGCCCAACCAAAGTTCCATCAGGCTCGATCTGTGCCATACTCTATTCACCTTAAAGTTGACGCAGATCTCAAGCCTCTGGAGGATCAAAATATATTTTCTAAAGCAGACTGATGTGACTAGGCAACACCCATGGTGCTAGTAGTCAAGAAAAATGGCATGTTTGTGGCAACTTTAATGTCACTATGTCCTTTACTACATATAGACCAATATCCACTCCCTCGCATACATGATATCTTTGCATCACTCTCAGTGATAGAAGAGTCATTCAAATATTTTCTCACCATAAATAGTCATAAAGGTCTCTTTCTCTATTACAGGCTTGTTTTTCAATTCAGCTCTTGCTATGTTGCAGAGAGCTCTGGATGAATTGCGCCAGGGTATCCCTGGCACACAGTGTTAGTTGGACAATATAATTGTCACTGAAAAAGTCACTGGCAGTGATGAAGAGACTCACCTGGCAAATTTTGAAGCAGTCTTGACCAAACACTCCATAGAATACTGTGGACATGTAATTGATAAGGAGGGAATGCATAAATCCCAGGACAAAATTAATGCAATTCTCAAGGCACCTAGACTGGTAAATATGAATCAGCTGCAATTGTTTTTTTTGGGGGGGGTCTTGTCAAATTCCTGCCAAACTTCTCCATGGTCCTACATCCACCGAATTGCCTGTTGCAACAGGAGAGTACATGGAAATGGGAAAAGGATTGTGACCAAGCATCTAAAAATGCAAAAGAACTGATCACTTCCGAGAATATACTTACTAATTACAACCCTGTCCTACCTCTATGCTTAGCTTGTGACACTTCATCATATGGCATTGGTGCAGTGTTACTGCATTGGATGCCCGATAGATCTGAGAGAACGATAGCATTTGTGTCAAGGTCATTAAACCCAGCTAAGCATAACTACACCCAAATTGATAGGCTTTAAGCCTGGTATGGGGGTAAGCAAGTGTAATCGGTACATCTGTGGGCAACATTTTACATTAAGAACCAATCATCAACCACTCTTCACCATCTTCTGAAAGCTGTACCAGCCATGGCTGCAGCTTGTTTATAGCACTGGGCCCTGTTTTAAAGGGGCCCATGATTATACCATTGAGTTCAGGGGAACAAAACAACATGCAAATGCTGATGGGCTTTCACGTCTGCCAAGTGAGCCAAAGGAGAGGGTGATGGGGAAAGATCAGGCTGAAAAGTTCCACATGGTATAAATGGAAACACTGCCCAATACAACTGCTTAAATACAGAAAGAGAGAAGCCAAGATCCAATTATGGTCAGTGTACACTCAAAATGGCTTGAGGTCTTTACAGTGAAAAATGCAACCTCCCTGAAAACTGTAGACATTCTCCGTACTTTGTTTGCATGCATCTGCGTACCAAGGTGGTTGGTAAGGGATAATGGGACCCAGTTCACTTCAGAAGAGTTCCAAGCTTTTGTTAGAACAAACAGTATGAAGCTTATTACCTCAGTTTTGTACCATGCATCAATGAATGGTCTTGCTTAGAGATTCATCCAATCTTTTAAACAGCCTTTAAAGGCTTATCGAAACACACCTCATACAGCTACAGGTCAGATACCAGTTACGCTCTTCATAGGAAGAAACTTGAGATTATGTTTTGACCTCCTGAAACCTCACTTGCAGCAGCATGTGCAAAGTAAACAATGCACACCAGGCCAAAACATGCTCAGTTGAGAACCTTTGACATTAAACACATAGTGCTTGCAAGAAACTATAGGTATACACATCAGAAATGGCAATCTGACAAGAATGGTAATCTGGCAATGACTGAGCCCCGTACATACATTGTCACATACACATATATGCAACTGTACAGAATGTTACAAGTGGAGACACTGTTGAGGAGTTAACAAGGTTCTCAGACTCAGATGAGTTTGCCGTCCTCATGCATGACATGTCCATGTCTAGGGCCATCCTAGAATTGTGTTTACCTGGACAGTACTTTATTTTTACGTTGAAATCAGCCAGTTTGGCAACTCCAATGACCTGTTGTATTAAGCTTTGCTGTTTGACATTTCCCAGGTCTTGACTCTAACACTCCTGAAAAGGTTGAACCCACTGCTTGTCAGGGGCCACATTACCCTGAAGGTAATTTTCATCTGTGCAGAGAACGGGGCACCAATGGCAGACCTGCCAATTCTGGTGTTCTCTGGCAAATGCCGATCGAGCTGCATGGTGCTGGGCTGTGAGCACAGGTCCCACTAGAGGACATCGGGCCCTCATGCCACCCTCATGGACAGTTTGTTCAGAAACATGTCATTTTGTAGGGCTCTGGCAGTGCTCCTTCTGTTCCTCCTCGCACAAAGGAGCAGATACTGTCCTGCTGCTGGGTTGTTGCCTTTCTACGGCCCTGTCCAGCTCTCCTCATGTAACGGCTCGTCTCCCGGTATCTCCTCCATGCTCTTGAAACTGTGCTGGGAGGCACACCAAACCTCCTTGCGACGGCACGTATGGATGTACCATCCTGGAGGAGCTGGACTACCTGTGCAACCTGATTGGGTTGCAGGTACTGCCTCATGCTACAAGTAGTGAAAAGGACCCTAACAAAACACAAAACTAGAGACAAATCAGTCAGGAAGAATAAGGAGAGAGCAACTGTCTGGGGCCACCACTTGCAAAACCATTCCCTTTTTGGGGGTTGTCTTGTTGTTGCCTCTCCAGTGCACCTGTTGTCACTTTCATTTGCACTAAAGCAGGTGAAACTGATTCACAATCACTTATGCTTCCTAACTGGACAGATTGATATCCCTGAAGTTTAATTGACTTGGTGTTATACTGTAGTGATTAAGTGTTCCCTAATTTTTTTGAGCAGTATGTATATGCTTGGTAGTACTTCATAGCTGGCAGGGAGGAAATGTTATGTCTAAGAAATCGTCTAGTTAAAGAGTAACTCAAGTAGGAGCTACTTTGTTTTGCAAATCTCTGCATAATTACATATCTGGATGCGCTGTTCTCAGCTGGTGAGCAGTGGACTGTTGGTCCTTCCTTCTAAGCTGGAAGAATCACCCAATGACAGTGTCTTTGACATGGATCTCATGCTCCCCTTTTACCTCTGGTACAGCAATGGAGAATGGGGTTGTGTACACCAGGGTAATCCAGTATGGGGGGCTCCAGTAATTTGTCAGTGAGACTGTTTAATCTGTCTTTGTGGGTCTGTGTCCAGTTAATGGGAGTTCTTGTTGACAGCTGTCGTGTGTTATTTGCCTCAACAGTTCTCTTGTTTCTCTTTTGTTTAGTGGCTGAGGACTAATAAGTCGGGAGTGATAGGAACTGATATAAAGTTTTTGCTAGCCTAGAAAATTTGGGAACTAATGTCTGACAGTATGAGAGGAAAGCAAACATCCTTCTTAAGTCTCTAAAAGTGCTGGGTACTTTCTCTTTTTAATGCTTGCATAGGGGAAACTTCTGCCTGGTCCATCGTGTACTTATCACCAGGCACAACTCTACCGAGAAAGTGCGCTTTGAAAAGTTTGCCTATATGTAGTTTTGCCCCATGCTGCTGATATCTCTGTAAAACTGTTTTGATCTGCCTTACATGATCCTCAAAGCTAGGGCTGTGTACTAAATTGTCATCTAAATATGACTGACAAATTGCATCCCTAAGACCAACCAGACACTTCCATATTTCATTGAAATTCAGCAGGAGCTGAACTTAGCCCAAATGGAATCCCAATCCTGGTACTGTCAGTCAGTGGGTGACTTTCTTCATCTCTGAAGCCCTGGTGGTAGGCTTTTCCCTGGTCTAACCCCAAGAACCAGGAACTACCGCTAAGTGAGTCCAGCATGTCCTGTATCCGAGATTTAGGGTGATGCTCAGGGATGGATTTTATTATTTATGCTGCTTGGAGCTTGGAATGATGTCTTTTTTTCACAATTTAACAAGTCAACCAATTTCACTGTCATCATAAAAAAGGCATAACATTCCTCTCACAAGACCTATCTGGACATGCCCCAGGAGAGTCTTTCAATCAGTGTCATGATGTCATATTTTGTTCACAATGGGGACAGATAGATATATTGGCCTTTCTGCTCTAACTGTGACCAAGCCTTTTCCGTAAACATCCTCTTGGGGTAATGTAGGTGCTTCAGAAGGTACAAACAGCAGGTTCTGACCCCTAAACTGAATTCCTGTGCTAGAACTGGCATAGACTGAAGTAACCTGCTCAGCCGCCAAATAGATTCTCTTCTTTCTTGTCTAACTCTCCTATTATCCTCAAAATTACTAACATCTTTTATCCTTGGGGTCAATTTGACCCCAGCAATTTAAACCTCCGGAATATGATTTTTACCCAAGTTTGTGTGTCAAGTACTTTATGTTTATTTGTTGACTACCTAAATAGCCCTTTAAATAAAATATAGATTTCCTGTCTTCTCTGGTGATCAGGACGGCATTTTGTTCATGGTGCTCATCAGCAGGACAGTTTTCCATTTCTTGGGGCAATAGGAGATGACAGTGGCTCCGTCAATGAAGGTAAAACATTGAAGACGTTACCATCTTGTTCTTCATTGCAAGAAGCTCAGAGGGAAGCTCTAGCTTGTTTTTTTCTCATTGTCCCCTACATGGTAACCTTCCTTTTCAGCAGTTTTTCACCCAGCATATACAACGTGAAAAAAATTATCACATGACATGACCATTCAGTCCTTCAGCCATTCAAGTGGGGAGAGGGACCACAATAACTTTGCATTTTTGGAAGGTAATGTGTCTGCTGGTGGTTGAGAGACAACAGGAGGGTCAACACTAAGAGTATCATTCTCATCACAGGAGGATGCTCATAATCAGGGTCCTCCTCAACATTATACTCTCTCTCAGACACATTCTTTTCTATGTCCCTTTCACTGTCAGAGAACTGTGACAAAACGTCATTGACAGAAAACCTTTGCTAAAATGTCATTTTCAATTCATTTTCAATCTTTTTTTTTTTTCATAAAAAGAGAGCCCACGGAGCACCAAGAGAAATTTTAGAGAAGGCTTTTGTGTAAGTTTTTATATGTTTGCTCCTCCCCTATGTTGGGTGAACTATCAGTGTCCTCATGAGAACTGTGTTTACCCCTTCCCACTGTCATGTGAACTATAAGTGGTTCTCGCAATACTACAGGTATGGTTATGTTAGATTAGGGCCCTAAAGCAGAAGGAAGTTTTTTGAAGATTATAAAATTGTATGTTATAGTGACCCTCAATATCATCTAAAACAAATGTGTGTAAAATTTTGATATTTCTTATATGTTTTATACAGCTAAAACAGCCTGGGGTCAAATTGACCCCAAGGATCACTGATGCTACAAAATGTGTACAGGACACTGAAAACATATCATCATGTTAATTTTATGTTTTCCCTGTTGTCCCCATTAAATTAGGAAAAGTCATTAAATAAGAAGCAAAAAAAATGACGTCAACCATGTATTTAGAGACACTAAACATTGAATGGGGTCAAATTGACCCCAAAGATAATAGGAGGTCTAAACTAATCCCACCTCACTACTGAAGTATGTATTACTCTTAGTATTGACTTGGCAGTACTGAAAGTCACAGAGAATGCCCTGCTTTCCTTTTCCTTGGCCACTTCCACAATTACATTGAACTTAATTGTTGACTGCTGCATTAGAATCATTAGAAAACAGTATTGCTCTTAACACTGGCCTTGCTGAGTTTGTGTTGCTACCTAGTCTAAAATTTGCCTCTACCCATCAAATGAAAGGGATCACTGTATGATTTGCAGTTAGCCCTACCAGTTCAATTGACTCTTAAAGGTCCTTAACAGGCTGGACATGACAGTGGGGTAGGTGTACCTTTCTCAATTCCTCATTAATAATGGAGGCCTGTGTTCCACAGTATTTCTACAGCTGTTCCATCCAGAAGACAGCTTTATAAGCAAAGTACTTCTGAGGCTGTAGTCCAGCTGATAGTCCAGTACTTTTGTCTGAAATGTTCTCTGAAAACATGTATACTATGGTGAACTTTTACTAATTCTACCATTATTACTGAAGTACAGAGCAGTAATTTCCTGGAATGCTTAAAGAACATTAGACACTGGAAACTGTGAAAAACTAGTTTATGCATTTGTTACTTGTAAATTGGACTATTGTAATGCCTCACTGTCTGGATGTTATGCACTTACCAAAAACAATGTTTGCCCACGACTCACCCTTGCTTCCATGGTTAATCTCACTTTGATTTTTTTTTCTCATGAAGGCTTCATCCTCATGTCATCTCCTTTCATACTGTCACATCTGGCTTTCTCCTTAGAGATTCTAAATCTAAATCTACATCTGGATTTCTTTAAAGCTGTCTATTGTCTAAATGCCTGCTGTTAAAATTGCTATATGACCAAAATTGAATTTAATTAAATTGACGTACTGACATCTGACATCAATATAGAAAGTATTCTGAAATGAGTCTGAAATGATCTATTATTACTATTTTATTTTATTTAAAATGCGTCTTAGTCCTAGAATATGCACTTTGCATTGGTACTGTATCAATCACATTGAATACTGTACACACCTTTATTTAAATCTCCCATATTTATAGAGAGCTCAACATAATGGACACTGATCTATGGACAAATTAAAAACTGCTCTGAGGTCAGTTGAGAACCAGTCATCACTGCTGATTGGATAGTTTTCAAATGGACGTTCTTCCACAATGTAGGCTACATTCTGCCACAGCATTGGCATGGGGGGTAAAAAAAAAAAAGATACTTTCTCAAACTACCATGATCTGAACCTTGGTGTTGTCATAGCCAGTTACAGGCATGAATTCAGTCTACTTTTCAGTATGAACATGGTGCTGGGTTTGAGTCAGGTTATTGACTCACCCATTCAGGACTTTTTGGTTTTGAACAACACTTTGGTTGAGAGCTATAGATTTGGTGATGTGTTTGGTCATATCAGAGAGCAGGAGACTTTTTTTTTTCTAGAGTGATGCATAAAAAACTGGTAGTCATTCAGGTGACATGGTATCCTTGCAGTCATGGAAATTTCCTGTTTTTTCCATACCTCCTGTTAGGGTAGTTGATGTGTGTGCAGGTATATAATGGACAGGAAACTACAACAAGTGCTAACAGAGGGCTACTGGGGCATGAATCACTCGACCCCATGCTCGCTCTATGATTGTTTTGATTATGAGTGGGGAGGAACAGTAGACAGGACAGTTACTGATATTACCTATTCTGTGTTCATCAAACACAGTTGATGTGGCAGTGATATACTGTCTGATCAACTAAACAGACTTGATCTTTAAGACCAGACTACATCTTTCTGTTCTCTCATTGAAAACTGGTGTACATAGTTTTTTTTTTTTTTTTTTTTTTTTTAAGTTCATGTGTTCAAGAGTTGTCAACTTTCCAATGCCTATTACGGGCTTACTTACTTAGTAGCCTATAGCATAGGTCAAGTGTAATAGTCTCTTGACTTAATTTTGTTTGAGACTAGACCATTATTTTATGTCATCCTGTCCCACCAAGATCTATGGTCACAAGCCCCTCCTGGGCAGGGTAATACTAACAAGTCTCAAGACAAGACAACCAGGCTGATCTATTTTTGAGACTTATTAGTGGTTTTGCATTACAGCCTTTCCTAATGTTATAATTTGCATTCTGTTATATGCTTCGGAGTGCTTTTCTAGTAAGCTGAGCTGGTGGCTTTCAAATGAATTGATTTACAAATTAAAGGTTTCATCCATGACTGTGGTAGTCCTCCTTGGTATAATGTTGTTTGCTGAACTCTTAAGTGAGATTTTAATTTCTTTACACCCCATGTTCTGACTATTTCTCTGACTACTTCTTTTTTTCCCATCCCCCAATTGACCTGCTTTTATTGGATAGCTTAAGAAAAAAACTATTTATAATTAGCCTTTTAGATTTACCTGTGTTTTTGGGGTCTGCACAGAACATATACTTAAACCGGCTAAAAGTCTGTGTGTGGTTTATTGTACTTTAGAGCTTGGGTCTGATGCGTGATGCATCTGGCCTGTCCAGTTGCTGAGCAATATCAAAGAAATTATGTACAATTTGTGATCAGTGCTCTGTAAGTCTGTGATGCAGCAGGATTTGGTTAGAACATGCTTTTATTTTGGAAATTAAAAAAATCCCATAAAAGCCATTTTCATAATTATTAATAGTTCTAATTTAATGTCATTTAAAACAACAAAATGCACGTTTATACATTATTACCATTCTTCCTAGTCTGAACATTATATTAATGGTCAGAAATTAAAAAAAAAAAAAAAAAAAGTGACAGGGCTAAAAGAAAGTTGGAGCACTTCTGTTTTATACTCTTGAAAAAGGTTCCATCTATTACTCTGAATGCTTGTTTTTTTTATTCCTCAGTCAACGAGGAACACTGCAGTAGATGGTTACCCTCTCACACGAGGATCCCCTCAAACCCTGAAGCACCCACAGAAGCCTTGTGGAACCTGTTTCCTTAGTGTACAGAGACTCTAAACTGCAGTCTATCTATTCAAAACAAGTGTTGGTATTTTTGAGGAGAACGATTCCCATTAAGAACCGACTCTTTTATCTTCGCAACGCCTTTCACTCTAAAGCTCCACAGAATCCGGAGTCGACTCATTTCTCCTCGGTTGACTCCCAGCCGGAGCCGAGAGGCAGCTACAGAGTTTGTCCCTGTGGCCGCCATTAAAGGATACAGACCCATGTAGCTATTCAAACAGAAAAAACAGCAAGACATTGATGAGAAAGCGGACAATGTTTCGCGTTTTAAACGATTTTGCACTTCGGCTTTTAATTGATATTTAATGGGCATTTTCTAATGTGAACACCTTCTTGTGAAGACCGAGAAAATAGTGGGGATTTTTTTTGTAACTGAACACTTTTGTTTTTTTACTGGACTTGACTGCCTGGGCTGCCAATCGGTTAGCCAGCTAGCTAACGTTAGCTAGCTTGTTAGCTAACGCTAGTGGGTTGGCTAGCTAGCCGTCCAGATACTCTGATGCTAAGTGAGGGGGGAGGGGGAATTACCTCGAACAATTTGATTTACGTTGTTTTTATCGGATTTTTTTGCAAACAGAAAACGGAACGGTATTTCGCAGAGCCGGGTACTCTTTTAGCACCGCTTATATTTGTTTTCCACCGCGGCTAAGTAACTAAGCGAATGTTGGCGAGTTCAACAAGAGACTGGAGGATTTGAATAGTTAGCTCGCTAGCAGCTAAACTTGCCCGAGACGCGTCTTGACGGCTGATTTGTTTGCGGAGCTGCTCTGCTGGAGTTTATACTCAGCCAGCCACAAAACACTCGAACGCACTCGTAAAAAAAAAATCTGTTCCTTTGCTGTGAAATGATGGCGAGATTGGCTTCACCCTGAAGATGAGTTCTTGTTTTGTACCCAACGGGGCGAGCCTGGAGGACTGCCACTCCAACCTATTTTGTCTGGTAAGAGATTTAACCGAGCTAAAGCTAAACTGCGGCTAAAGCCAATTCCAGCTAGCTGGCCAGCTACTCAAGACTAGCTTCCTCGAAGTAGCGGCCCAGGCCTGTTGAGCTACTCAATGCTGTCTGGACAAGTAAATAGTGTTGCTTGATTTGAAAATAAAACACAGCTACGTCTAAAGGTTGTACACGCAACATATACCTGCGGGTTTTTTTCTTTTCTTTTTTTGAAGTTTGAAGATTATCGTTTGTATTACGTGTAAAGTTAGCACCGCTAATCTAGCTGTTGCTAGTATGTCGGTAGTAAACAATGTCACAACTATCTGGAGTTACAAGTTGAAGGTTGTAATTACTCATAAATAACAGTCTGACAGAATAATAATAATAATATATACGTTACTATTTATTATTAAACCAGATTGAACGTTTGCCATGTAATATCTGGATTAGTGTCTATTTGGCTAGTTATCTTTCCTGTTAAAATCTAGATGCATGATTTTTAATATATGAAAGCCAATAGGAAATCCGATTTCACGTTAAATACTGATGAACGTTTACCTAAAATGCATGTTCTGAAAGCTTAACATTGAGTTAGATGAAGTATTTTTCTGTTAATCTTCAAATCAACGCTAGTAAGCGAGCTAGCATAACTAGCCATCAATCAGATATAATACGAGTAAGGCCTACATGTGTATTCCCTGCTCTGCTAACCTGATCACCTTTATATAACAGTTTTCTCTCGTGTTTACATCGTGATTAGAGAGCATTGGATTCACGGCAAGTTTCTTTTCCGTGTATTGCTCTCGTCTTACAAAGTTAGGTAGTGACCTCTGCACTGCTCAACATAATACCGATATGATCTGATTACTCTGTTGATATTTACATCCTTTCTCAAATAGAAAAGAAATCCACTCTTGCCCAGAGAGCAGAGTATTTCCTGGAGATAATTGAAAACTTTTCCAGTCAGATGGTCTTGTATAACTGGATTTAGGCCCTGGCAGGCAGTGGCATGATGCTATGGGTTTCAGGAAAGTGTAATCATTCTAACTATAGGGCTATTTTTTTCCTCTGTGTAATCTCATGCCTATTTTTATATTACTAAACGTTCAAACTGCTCACGCATAACCTCATGCTTACTTGAAGTGCACGGTTAGATGGGAATGCATACTACTAACAGCAATCAATACTACCTGCAGGCGCACGTTCATTAAACATGTTTCTGCGTAGTGCTCTTGAAGCGTGTCTGTTTTTCAGGATATGTATGCAACATTTCTTAATATTTATGGCATTGCCATTTACCATGTTGACTTTTCTGTCCTAACAGTATGTTTTTCTGTCTCTGACCCCAGGCTGACCTCTCAGGCATCAAATGGAAGTGCTTTGTATGGCAAGGCCCCACATCTTCACCCATCGTCTTCCCTGTGACTGAGGAGGACCCCATCCTGTGCAGCTTCAGCCGGTGCCTGAAGGCAGACGTGTTGAGCGTATGGCGGCGGCACCAGACACCTGGACGCCGAGAGCTCTGGCTCTTCTGGTGGGGCGATGATCCCAACTTTGCCGAGCTCATCCACCACGAGCTTTCAAGTAGGTTCTCTAACTTTCTCCATATCCCAGCTCCTAATACTTAACTTGCAACATCTCACATTAAAACAAAACACATATCACCATTGGCTGGCTGTTATATTCCTGTTGAAGTGTTTCATAGCTTGCCATTATGAATGTATTCAATTCTTTATTTTGTTTATTTATTTATTTATTTATTTTTGATGGAAGAATATGATTGTGAACATTGTAGTGATTAAAAGCTGTCAGTTAAATCTAAATAGATTCAAATAAATATTTTTCTATTCATGTTTAAATCACTGTTAGTTAGCCTTACTCACTACCTCATGAGAAAATCATGTGGCTTGCATCATATTGCAAGGGAAGGGGACAGCAATATGCACATTTATATAGATATTAGAGAAGCCACAACATGTACAAGTCTGTAGTTGTAATCTGTGAAGAACTCGTCATCGAGTTTAGCTTTTGGAAATAGCTTGTGGATAATTGCACTCACTTGCTAGTAGGATCATGTTTCTCATTGCAGCTGGGCTCAGTGTGCAGTGACGCGTTGAGAAACCAAGAACATACAGATGCTGAATGGAGCTCTTAGTTACTGTTTGTTACACAGAAGCTCTGAAGATTAAACACTTGTACTTCTGCGTCCACATATTTGTGAACACATGAGGGCGTTGTACATGGGCGGTTGCATAGGTGTCTGCCTTTCACTTAACGTGGATATGTCCACTAGGGGGCAGAAAATAAAAATAAAAAAAACTGAATTAAGTTTCATGTTTCACTACAGAGCAAACTGAGTGAGGAATAAAGTAGTGTGTGAGATAATATTGAGGATCCCTACTACTTGTGGGTTTTAAATTACTAATAGCCATGCTATTAGGTATTAAAGGTGACCAGATAGGGAACTGTTTGGGATTTTTTCAGGTACTCTTTTTTAAAAAAAAAAAAAGATAAGTGCGGATATCACATATTAAAAGAGAATATGTTACTTAAGCATTTTCCCCTTGCATCAGTAGTAATAGGAATTATTATTTCATGAAGTAATTGCCTGCTGCAGCCCTGCAACACCAAAACATCAGCTTGGCCAAATAAAGCAATATGGGATTGCTTAGTTATGTGTGGGCATGCTTTGTGCCTGACAAGCAGAGCGCTCCCCCTGCTTTTTTTTCTTTCTTTCTTTTTTGTGTGTGTGTGAGTGTGTGTTCTTGGCAGCACTTTCCAGATGCTTGGTGATCATTATAGTACTGGGTTTCCAGTCAGATTAAACAATTGGACCAAAAAAAAGCAATCTGCTTTATGAGCACATTATTGCTATGCAGGATCGTGAGACATGGCGTGCAATTTGTAAAGGCGAGTTTAGAGTTATTTAAGGAGAAAAAATAATTTGAATATCATTAAAATGGGATATATCAATTTCATTGTATTCAACTCATCCTGACAAGTAGTGGGATGATTTAATCTAAGACACAAGCTGGTTGACGCACAACACTACAGAGACGCACAGTGAGCCGTTAGGATTTGGGGGGTGCGCGTGTCAGTCTCTCGGTGCACCTCTGACGTGGTACGTTTACCCATAATCCTTCTCTCTCTGTCGCAATCACACTTAAGTGCCGAAAAACAAACCAGCATTAAAGTGAGCTAGATTTTGTTTTTAGTTTTCTTTGTATCACTGAACTTTACCACAATTTTAGCAGAAAGAGCACAAAGAGTTTGGGCAACATTTTGATCCTGTTTGTCCAGTAACTTTACAAAACCTAATAACCCGGGGGCTATATAGTGAATATGATTAATAGATTTTGGAATTGCAACAACATTGGCACACAGATAGCGTGTTTTCTTTTGTCTGGATCATGTACATGATCTGGTAGTTATAATCCTGTAGCGCTCTTTTTGCACTCCACATCTTGCTTAGAATTGTAAAGATGGTAACCGTGTGTTCACACTAGCAGGTGACGAAGTGACAGATGGCCATACCTTTCCTGTGAATTTGCTTCACAGCTCTGCAATTCTGGGGACAACAGTCAACATTTAATTACCTGATATTATGCAGATTAGCTGCGATGGAATAAAGTAGCAATCCAAATCCAAATAATTGTCTGAAATTCTTTAATTTTCAATATGTATAAATAAAGTATACAGTTAGTTGTATATTGTAGATACTACAATTTTTTATTTGTTTATTTTTTTTTTTTTTTATGGAAACCTAGAGGACTGGACAGTGCGTGTTCTCAAGTGATTGCTACACATCCACAAGAGGCAAACCACATGCAACATAAAAGACTTTTTTTTTGGCTAGCATTAATTTTTATGTAATACAACAAACAACAATAATCTATGATTTCCATTGATTTTCCACTGCAATTAAAGAAGAAATGAAGTTGTTCAGTGTTGAATTTCCCCTGGTGATTTACTTGCCACTAAATTGCTAAACAGTTATTCTGATGCAGTGAGGGGGAACTTTTGTGCCAAGGTTCAAACATATAGACCGTAATTTAGTGCTGGGCAATTTTCATGATTAATTCGGTTTGTATGAATGATTTATACAAAATCATAAATAAGAGATTATGTATGCCAGCACCACGTCGGTTGTGCCTTCATCAGTGGATGTTCCTGGACATCCACTTCTTGGTTGGTCTGCAACACTTCCAGTCTTTTTGATTTTGTTAGTAAGTTTGGCAACAGTGTCGTGTGTGATGTGTTCGCCATGATTCCTGCAACCATTGCTTCTCAATCCAGCCATGACAATGATTTCAATATGTTCTTCTTTGGTCAAAGGCATTCTAAAAGGCTATATATATATATATATATATATATATATATATATATATATATATATATATATATATATATATATATATATATATATATATATATGGATACTTTTGAGACACCCTGTTTTAATTAAAATATTCATAAATGCTATTTAAAAGTTTAAATAAATACAAAAGAAAAACACAGCTTTCTTAACTTGATAAACACCTCCAACAGCCTGCGCTAGTCCCAAACACTGTGTGCTTAGACTGGGGGGAAAAAAGCTGAGATAAACAGGCAGAGGACTGAGCTCGTAGCAAACAAAGGTTCATATATCATTTCAGAGATATGGAATTGATACAGGTTTGAAAAGTCAGATGAACAAGTTTATGTGAAATATAATGCTGCATTACGTTCTAAGTGGTAATTCGCCGGTCATTTTCGACCACGGAAAGTTCAGCAGACGAGGTGGAAAAATGGACGCCCCATGTTCGTATTTTGTTAGTAACAAGCTAGGCAGTAACTCGGATGAGTGACACACATTTTCTTTCTCAAACAGTTAACTGTATAGTAAGTGTTTTAGATTTAACAAATGAATATGTCTGTGCATTGATTAATCTAAAGCTAATACTTGTGTATATACAGTATAGCTCATTTAAAGGTAAGGAGTTTTACTTTGTTTATTTTTTGATGCTGTGTGGGGAAGGAACCTGGATTTGGGAAGTTGACTTCATAGGTGTGAAGTTGACTTCACACTTTTGAAAGACATGGTCCCCATTTACTCTGTCGAGAAAGTAGGGTTCATGAAGTTGTGCAAAATAGTAACAGTGTCCTCTGTATCAAATAATGCAATATTGTTGTTTTTTTAGATACCTTTTCTGTATATATTCTTAATTTAAAAGAACCATTGTTTGCACTGTTTGTTATAGATGGTGCTATTACAATTTTTGCACATCTACATTTTCCAAAGTCCATTCTAACAAATAAAAAACTCATAATAAATAAATTTTTTTGCAATATCTTCCAGCTGTACCTTACTTAGGAGAAGTGTAATTAAAGAGCAAGGTTATGCAACATGACAACGTAATTATAACAAGCAAACATCAACGGAACCTTGCTAATAGTCACTTGTCAGAATAAGGATGTCGTTGGAGAAACAGTTATTAAGCTTGTGGACTTTTCTCTGTTAGGTGATGAAGACGGCGTGTGGGAAAGCGGTTTGACATACGAGTGCCGCACACTGCTCTTCAAAGCCATCCACAACCTGCTGGAGCGCTGCCTCATGAACCGCTGCTTTGTGCGCATCGGCAAGTGGTTTGTCAAACCCTACGAGAAAGATGAGAAGCCCATCAACAAGAGGTAACACATCTCTGAGCACTGTGGAAACAACTGTGGGGATTTTTTTGTATTAAGTTTTTTACCTACCTACCCAGTGATGTAACCGTATGCCAGAGGCTGCTGTATTAAGCATTATGACCGCAGAAGTCAAATTGCGTTAAGCTGTTAACACAGTAGGGCACAGTTTCTCATCTGGAAGCCATATATATGTCTGTATCACCCCTGTGATCGCTCACTGTGTTTATGTCTTGGGTTTCTCACTGGACTTTTTAGCAGAATCATCTGGTTTTGGTATGTAATGTGCATGGAATCTGTTAAATCCTGACTCTGGCCAAATTAGCTGGGGAAGCAGGGCTGAGTGTTCAGTCTGAATCGACGAGAGGTAATTTGCTCCCTCAAGACTGAGCTGTTGTGCTGTGTTTACGATTTTGACAATGTGTCAAAAATAGCCCCTTGGCTTCCTGCTCTGCTCTGGGTGTACTCACTGGGCCACAGTGGCTGCTAACTATACATGCACTGGAAAATGTGACTGATTTCCCTGTTTTGCCTTTAACAATGTACTGTTTTTTTATTTTTTATTTGTTTGCGTTTTAAAGTAAACTACATAAGCATTAAAAAAAAAAAAGCTTTACACATTTGTTCATAATATCGGTGCCTTAATTTGCCCGGGTGTGAGCACTTATAGGTTTTTAGAATGATCTCCGTACCTCAGGCTGATCATTTGAAGTGGTTTGATTTCTTCAGATAGACAACGAACAGATGACATAGTATGATGTCAGGCTGTGTTAAACACCACAGGGCTGTGCGCAGGCTTTGAAGTACCATCTGTTGGTGTGGAGTTTGATAGTGAGTTGGTAGCATGCCTTAATGACACTCCACTGAGTGCTCAGCAGTCGTGTGAGGAATGTGCACACTTTACCCATTCAGCATAATCTCCCTGCTTTCTCATTACCTGGGTTGTGATTCATGCTCATATTTTGTGTCTTTTCTGTATAAGCAAGGTGGCACCCAGTAGCTTTGCACCTGTGAAATGTGCTTCTTTGAATTTGACTTTAAATGTAAAAATAATCCCTCTCACAGGTTGTGACGGAGGGTTCAGAGTTGTGTGACAGCAGTTGTTGTGCCTCAGGCTGTTTAGTGTAATAGATTACAGTAATTGTGATATTGTAAAACGATCTGAGGCTTATAGAGGTTTCTGGAAAGTTTTGACAGGCTTCTGGCACATTCTGGCAAATTGTTTGTTTTTTTTTTTTTTTGGTCTTTTGATATTATTAATGCCGTGATTTATCAAACCAACAGAAAACTGGAAGCTCTGTGTTCTTGGAAGGCTCCCAGAGCACCATAAACAATGGTGTGGTTTGGATAAATTGTGGTTTGGATGGCACATTTTCATATTGTAGGCTTCTGCATTATTACAAAGGTCTGTATTGCAAGAAGAGTTAACAATATAGCGTGCAACCTTATCTTGAATTAATCCCTCAGATTAACTTGAGTTGTGCACCTGAAAACAAGTCAAGTCTCTGGAGATTTAGAAGCAGCTCCTACTAGGAGTACTACTGCTGAGAAACCATAAAGACATGTCTGTTTTACATTGAGGGGGTTTAATTATAATTACCATTTGGTTAAGGGTTTATTTTGCTTCAGCCAGTCAGAGTTTATCTCTACAAGTTGCCTATATACATTGACTCCAATTGTTGGCACCTCACTGCTTAACATGTAGGTAGCACGATTCATTTTCTCACTGTGGTTATAAAAATTGTGGTAACTTCAGATAACATCAGTGCTAATTCGCTTCTGTTTTTGTTCTCTGGCTCTTAAAAGCGAGCATCTGTCCTGTTCCTTCACCTTCTTCTTGCATGGAGACAACAACGTGTGTACCAGCGTGGAGATCAACCAGCATCAGCCTGTCTACCTGCTGAGTGAGGAACACCTGACTCAGGCCCAGCACAGCAGCAGCCCAGTGCAAGGTGAGATCATGCGTTTCAGCTCGGCAATGTGATGCCAAAAACCACGTTTCTGCTCGGCAGGTCAGCTTAAGCCGGTACTTTTTGGCAGCGCATTTATAGTGTCGTTAAAAAAAATGGAAGGGTATAGGCTGTACATGGGAATCACAGGAACTGATAGATAAACTATTTACACCACATGGTTTAAAACATTATGCTAAAGTAACATAGATATTGCTGGCTTCACTGTTCTACTCCAACTCTGTCATTGTAACTCATTGACTTGCTGAAAGTGCCACAGCAAAGAAACATGTATCAAATTTTAAACAGCTATTCCTTGATTAATTGGTTGACACTTGGGGCATAAAAACACTGGTTGCATATCAAAAATGAATTCTGATTGGGAGTTATATTTCTGAGTCCAGTCCATAAAAGTGATTAATCACAAATCAAATTTTATCACACAATTTGTGTTTGTGTCACAGTAATTCATTGTTTTCGATTTTTTATGACTTAAAGTATAAATCAGGTACCTGTAATGTAAGGCGTGCAGATCTACTATAGCAGTCGTGTCAAATGTAGCACAGAAAATCTAGCAAGTGTAATTTTTTTTTTTTTTTTTTTTGAAGAACGTTTGCTTTTAGGAGAATTACTGTCTTGCTATGAAATGTTCTAAAAGCTAAAATGTATGGCCTTAATCAACAAACAGTAGGCAGTACAGGTGTGTGCAGATACACTATACTGCCAAAAGTATGTGGACACTTGAGTATTGAACATCCCATTCCAAAACCATGGGCACTGATATTGAGTTGTTCCCCCTTCACTACTATAACACCTTCCACTCTTCTGAGAAGGTTTATCACTAGATTTTGGAGCATGGCCATGAAGATTTGCCCATTCAGCCACAAGAGCACAAGAGGTCAGGCACTTATGTCGAGCAAGAAAGTTTGCATTCCAGTTCATCCCAAAGGTGTTTAGTGGGGTTGAGGTCAGGGCTCTGTGCAGGACACTCGAGTTCTTCCACTCCAACCTTGGCAAATCACGTCTTCATGGAGCTCCCTTTGTGCACAGGGGCACTGTCATGCTATATGGGTTTGGGCGGCTCATTTTCAGTGAAGGGAAATTGTAATGCTACAGCGTACAAAGACGTTCTATACAATTTTGTGCTTCCAACTTTGTGGCAACAGTTTGGGGAAAACCCACATATGGGTGTCAGGGTCAAGAGTCCACAAGCTTTTGGCCATCTAGTGTATGTTCAGTTCAGTGCTATGTATTCTAAATCTAGGTGATAATGTTTCTTGGTTCTTTTTGTTGTCTCCTTAAAGGCCTGCAGCTGTCAGTGTGTTGGCAAGCATGTGTTTTTTTTCCTGAGCTCAAGGGCATAGTAATGACAGAGTTACAGCATCCTGCTGATTCTTCAGGGACTCTCTTGCCTTCCCTGCTGCTAGTAATTAACTCAATACAGGCACACTCTAGCACTGATGAAGGCTTCTCCAAATACACACTTATGACTGTACCAGTTCACTGTTCCCTTTAGCTGGTGCTCATTTAACTAACCTATGGGGTTTGTACTGATTTAGTTTACTCTGAGCTTCAGCTATGTCAGCATGTTAGAATAATTTTATCAGATATTTACAGCAAGACAGTGTATGAGCATATTCAGGTATGTTTCACATAAAAGAACTCTGCATTGGTGATTGGGGTGTTTGTTCTGTATTTCAATAACTGATTGTGCATTAACTCCCTGACATGGTTTGTCCTTTGTAGTCACACATTCATCATTAGTCTCCCCGGGGGCATTTTAGGCCGTTATATAAGCATTTTATGCTTATAGGCTTAGCCAAATGCAGCTCGGGTCACATCCAGTCAAAACAAGCTCAATCCCTCAGTATTCATTTCCCACCTTACTGCTGCCAAATGCTATTTCGAATGAACATTCATGAAAATGAAAATTGTAATAATAATTACAACAAGATTTACTGAAGTTACCAGTACACCAAAATGCTTCTTGTAAACACTTCACAGATACATACGCCTTAGTAAAGCATTACTTATTTATGTGTGTACTTCAAAATTATTAACGCCCTTCAGGAAAAGAGCAAAAATTGTTGCATAAAAAACATGTGCAGTAAGCGCAAGCATACAGGGGCATAGGGAAAAACTATACAAACACAGTTTTTAAGAAGTGCAGTGTCTTTAACAAAACACTGGTTTCAAAACTATTGGAACTTTTGCAATTAATATTTTGTAACATGTGCTCTAAGGAGAATAACTGTAACAGAGTCTCTTCCTGTAGTGTCTAAAAAGGTTGGAGACACTTGTAGAGGAATCTTGGTCCATGCTTCCATGCAGCATGTTTTAAGCTCCTTTAAATTCTTATGTTCAGTGCCAACTTTAGGTACAATGACACTGATGCTCAGGCTCTGTATTTTGAGATGCTCTCAGGAAGGGCTTTTTTCCTTGCAGTGCTTCCAGACAGAATGTTATTATGAAATTGGAGTTTAACAATTGATTTTGTGTCCTAACAGACTCAAGAATCAACTATACTGTAGTTCTAAAACTGTGATCTTGGGGATCCTTTTCCTTTCTTAACCAATTTCCTAACTGTGTGTGTGTGTGTGTGTGTGTGTGTGTGTGTGTGTGTGGGATGGTGGGCAGGGATTTTGCATGTGTGCAGCACAGTATTTATACCCCAGGGAAACAGGACATGGTAAAAGGCAGAAAAAGTATATACGTTTCTCAAGAATGACAATTTGTGCAATTTCTTCCAAGAAATGTGAAGCCAGGCAACCTCATTTTTTTCGAACTCATGCCGCATAACAGGGTAGCATAACACACTTGAAGGAAAGTGCTCTATAACCTTTTCTACATACATGAGCTAACAGACACCCACGATTGGCTAGTGTTGCTGTGATTGACAGGGGAGAGAGAATATGCCATCCTTCCCAACCAGAGGGCATGGCCAGCTCCTGCTCCTGTGGCTGTGGCATCATCAGGATTCAAACACACAATTTCTCAGTGATACGAAGAATGAGTTTTTGTTGTACCACTTCACACATGCATTTGTATTGTGAGAAAATACTATTATTTTAAAAAAGTACTACTTTTATTTATTTATTTTTGCTTGAGGAAAGATAAATGTTTTACGTTATTTGAGATAGATTATTGTGTGTAATGTTTTATATGTGTATTTTTTCTAATGCCAATAATTCTGGAGGTACTAACAGAGCTTTTTAGTGATTGATGGTAAATGTGGTGAAGTTACCAAGATGTTGTAAATCTAATTCGACAATGTTTTAATTTTATTTCCAGTGATTCTCAGTCCATATGGTCTGAACGGTACACTCACCGGCCAGTCCTTTAAGCTTTCTGATCCGCCGACACAGAAGTTAATAGAAGAATGGAAGCAGTTCTACCCCATTGGCCCCAACACCAAGGAGACCCCAGAAGACAAGTTAGACGACTTGGACTGGGAAGATGACTCTTTGGCTGCTGTGGAGGTTCTTGTTGGTATGGCCCAAATATTACTACAAATTGAGGATTCAGGACATCTCTTACATTGTAAGTTTAGTTGACATTGGTTTTGATGTTCTTGTTTGTGTTTTCTATCTCAGCTGGAGTGAGGATGGTGTACCCGGCGTGCTTGGTGCTCGTAGCCCAGTCGGATATTCCAACCCCGGCTGCAGCAAGCTCCTCTGGCACTATGATTACCCCGGGAGGACATCATAGTCACACCATACACAGAGAATCTGCCCTCTCTTCAGTTACTCTCACTCCTCCAACTTCACCAGAGGAAGCTCAAAAAGGTATGGTTGCTATATAGCCTGAGAAGACATCTCCATTTGGCTGTAATTAGCAAACACGGTTTCCTTTGATTTTAGCCAGGTTTTTTTTGTACAGTGATTTTATTTTACCCTTTTATTCCTTTACTGTAGTTCCTCAGCCTGCTCCAAGATGGACAAAAATTTCCTCAGCAGCTGATGGCTTTAGTATGGACAGTACTAGTCATCATGGGGGTAAAGTTCCTCGCAAGCTGGCTAGTCATTTGTTGGAGGCAGTGTGGCAGGAATGCAATGTCGACCGTGCTCAGAAGTATGACCTTAATTTTTTCTGTTCTCTTACTCATGCTGGTTTACATGAAAGGAAAAATCAGGCCCATGTTTCATCATTTATATTTAACTTTTTACAGGAGAAAGTTCTCATCTTTAGCTGGTGGTCTATGTGAGGAGGAGATGGATAAAGCTGTTGTTTGGGATTTTGTTGAACGCTATCAAAGGATGCAGTGCAATTGTTCAAGGTATAGACTGCATACATGTTTCTCAGAGAAGTATCAAAATCCCTTAACATTTGGGTTATCAACATTTCAGTATTCATTATTTCAATCAGTAAAAGAGAAAAATGTTGGTTGTATGTGGTTTGTTACATTTATTTGTGAGTGAATGCAAGTTAAGAAAAGTCAACTGTTTCAGGATTCCCCTTTTTTCCTACAGACACAAAAACCTGAAGCAGCGTACGAGTAACACTCCTGGACTTCCCCTCCCTGCTGGCCAGCCCTCTCAACTCCCCTCCAAATACAAAGTGGCAGAGAAGCCAGAGAAAGCAGAGAAACAGCAGAAGAGGCCTCAAACACCTTTCCACCACCGCAGCTCTGTGGGTGAGGATTTGAGCCTGGAGCCAGATGAGAGAGGCAGCCATTACCGTGCTCTTCACCATGGGGATGTTGATACGAGCAAATCTCAAACCCTGCACACATCATCCAGGGACATGGTTGGCTCACCTCCACCTCCACCGCTCAGCCCACACCCCTGTGAGCGAGAGGAAGAGACACCAGCAGAGCTGAAACGCTCTTCCACCCCCCTTCATCAACAGTTCTACCCTCCCTCTTCCGAGGCCTGCCTTCTGCCTTCAAAAAGCCCTGATCGCGCTTCCTTTGACCCCTTGACCTCGGCGTATGCTACAGCTTACCCAGACTCTCTGGAACCCACAGTGTATGTTGGCTCAGCCATCAGCCCCAACGAGGATACGAGTCACAACCCCTGGAGGTACTTCAGACTCCCTGGCAAAAGAAACATGGACCTACTGCCTCCTCAGCTTCCTGTGGACAAACTGAAGCAGGACAGCCTGGACAGCGCTGTTTCTGTCACAGAGTAAGCCCAAACTAATTCAGGCCTGTGGTTTTGCTCTGTTCCTCTCCATGATGTTATAGCTTGCCTTGTTATAAGGCAGGTCTACATGGCTTTGCTAACAAGTGACCCAGTGACTTTCAGTGACTGGCTCTTACAGCTAAATGTTTATTAATATGTTGTAGTACTCATAATTTCTCTATAAAATTATTGTAAGTATCTTGCAGTCTCAAATAGGCCAAAATAGACTGGGTTTAATGTGTTCTAGAAAAATTTAATTTACAACATAATTTTCTGACGTACATGTTTTGGTTCACAGGATGATGGCTTCCTCTGCGACTCTGAAGGTGTCAGAGGAGCGGGTGAAGATGTACATTCAAAAGAAGAACCAGTATCTCTCAGTATCTGTGTGTGATGGAGAGCAGGAGCTGGATGCAGATCCCTATGCTTTTGTGGAGGGAGACGAGGAGTTCTCTTTCACTGATAAAGAGAAGAGGCCTGGAGCAGAACCTGCAAAGAGAAACAAAGTCAGTCATGCAACTCTTTAGTTGCTATTTTTCATTCAATAATACAAATCACAGGTATCTCCTTTTACACTCGAACTCAAGACGTGTGAACTTGCAAAAAATATTGAAAAGGCCTTCACAGCACTTTCACACTGGAGCAGTATTATCTAAAATTCACACCAGATTTGTCATGTAGTGTCTGAAACATGAGGGATGTTGGGACAGCTATATTTACAAAACAGGCCCCTTAAAAACATGACACAAGGCAATGGAACAGTGAATAAGCCACGTACACGGTTACAGTCCACTTTTAAATTTAATTTAATTGTGCGACAGCTTTGAGCTAACTGTATGAGATGGGTATCTGATTAAGTCATTTGTCTCCTACAATACTGCTACACAGTTAGTTGAAGAGCAGTAAAATTGCTTCCCACCACCTAAGTTTTCCTTTGGAGCGGGAGAGAGTGGTCCCACTTTGAATTTTAACCAAACCCAAATTTGACCCCACTGGCTTCTTACATTTCAAAACTTAACCACTGAGACAAACCTCGGTCTGAGATGTGGTGATAAGCATCTCAGTATGGGTAGGCCTGGAGGAAAGATTGCAGCACTGAATCATTTACACTGGGCTAAAAATACTGCATGGCTACGTGTTAGCAGTGAGACAGATATGGCATGGTACACTGAGGAAGGTGGCAAGTGACAGTGTGAGGTTTCAATGCATCTTAATATACTTAAATAAATACATTGTGAAACAGATGCAACAGGGCACATGTGCCGTTGTGTTGGATATTATGCTAACTTAACATTTGAGCATTGCAATAAAAAGTAATTATTGATAAATATCAGTATTGAGTGATATTTAAAAAATAAAAACTGTGACAAGATTTTTGGCCATAACGCCAGCTCTACTTACACAAGTCTAAGCTGTTCAGCAGTGCGACTGGGCAACTGATATGGAGTAACAAGTAGACCAGAGGTGGAGGATAAGCTTTTTCAGGTTTCACATCTTAATCCACAGTTTGTATTTTTGCTTTATGCTCTTCTTGCAAGTAAAACACACAAACAAGTGGGACAAAATGCAGTATATTCTGCTCCATCTTTCCTTGTGTCATATGATTGAAGAGGAATTGCACAGTTTTCATGTGACAATTGACACAGTCCATATTCCAGTACAGTGTCATACCTAATGTTTTTACTCGACAAGTGCACCACTGATAGAAAGCTATAACCCAAGGGAATTTTTGTGGCAGACAAGAAAACAAGAGCTTAATATATTGTTTACTTGCTAGATTTCAAAAACACAAAATTAATTGACTATAGATGTTGTTGATTGACTTTAATTTTATTCTTTCAGAGGGATGATGGAAGTACGTCTTCGACTGATGGTGCATATGCTTTCTCTTCTTTTACATTTCCTTTTAACTTTAAGTCTTCAAGTCTTACAATTTAAATCTTGATTTTGTTTTTTTGGAAGCGTGACGGTAAATTTTATTGCTATTTGTTTATCACAGACACTCATGGCTCAGCCTGCAGTAAACCTCTCCCATCCACCAGCCTAATACATGAGACCGACCTGGCTGTGTCAATAAACGATCTGGATAATCTCTTCAACTCTGATGAAGATGAGCTTACGGTCAGTAGGCCCCTTGCACGTTTCTTGTGAACCATAGCTCAGTTCTCCCAGTTTGGCCTTTCAGATCTGCCCTGTTATTAAACATTCTGATTGCCCTTGCGTTCTTAATAGATCATTCTCATAAGGGCCTGCATAGTATCTGTTCTATTATGCGCCACATTGTTATACAGTGTCATGGCAGCATCACGCAGGTGAGCAATTGTTTTCTGTGCTTTTATTGTTCCCAGCAGCCTGGAGCCAGGAAAACTGGGAGTGGAGCTGAGGAGAAATTTGGTGGCAAGGAGCCCAAACCAGCAGCAGCAGACACTCTGTCATGTTTAAGTATGTCTATTAGATGATGGCTGTTTTCATGGTCCACTGTCAAAAAATTACTGTTTATACATAAATCTAAGTTCTGAGTGAAAAATACTTGTAATTATTTTAATTAAAACTGAGATATGCCTAGATTTTATATATATATATTTATATTTTACTATAATTTAAAATATATATATTTTTATATATATTTAGTTTAGTATTTTTTTCATTTATATATATATATATATATATATATATATATATATATAATAATAATAATTAAACAGCTAGATATTAATAAAGAGCAGAAGTTGCTTTGAAAAATTGGTAGAGGTCCTCCTGTTCAGAAATGGAGTAAGTGTGTGCGTGTGTCTGTCTGTCTAGGTGCTGCAGATCTACACCAGATGTTTCCCACACCTCCATCTCTGGAGCAACACATCATGGGCTTCTCCCCCATGAACATGGGCAGTAAGGAGTGTGGTTCTATGGAAACTGGGCCAGGTTTCACTCTGGCAGATGGGCCATTGCTCATTGGGACTTTTAAAATGGAGGTGGAGGAAGGGCTTTGCAGCCCCAAGCCCACAGAGATCAAGGTGAGGACAATGCGTTACAGAAACTGAAAACATTATAACATAATGTTTTATATTACAGCCTAGTGCTGAGATTGTGTTTTCTTTTCTTTCAGGATTTTTCTTTTGTATTTAAGCCAGAGCCTAGTCAGGTTTTTGTGGGCAGCTCTCTGTATGCTCCCTTAAAGACACTTCCTAGTCAATGCCTGATTTCCCTCAAGCTGCCAGAGGAGTGTGTGTACCGGCCCAGCTGGACTGTGGGCAAACTGGAGATGCTGCAGCCAGTGCCTGCCATGTCTTTCCTTGGCAAGGAGAGGTAAACTACAGTACAGAGAATGTGGCAGTTGCATTATGAGAACAGTTAGTCAGTTTATGCTTCATCAGAATAGTTTTTGATACAAAACGGTGACGTTGCATGACCCTTGTCTCAGAGAAGTTAGGTCTTACCCTCTTCAGTGACGCTAGTGGTTGGGAGTGATATGGGATAAATTGGAATAGTAATTTAAAAAACAAAATACTACTACCCAGCAGTCTTGCCCACTATTTCTACTTGTTAGTAAGCAGCATGTGTGATGTGATTGTTGGCTTGTGTCTGTTTTCACAGTAACATCCCTAGTGTGGGCAGTGCCATGGAGCTGCAAGACTACACACAAACGTACACCCCTCAGACCCACACTCCCTTTCAGTCCAGCAGTGCCCCACCTAGCAACAGCGGTGCAGGTATCCTACCCTCACCTGCCACGCCTCGCTTTTCAGCACCCACACCGAGGACACCACGCACCCCCCGCACCCCGCGTGGCCCTGCTAGCGCCCAGGGCTCAATGAAATATGACAACTCTGACCTGTATTCTCCCGCCTCCACCCCCTCCACCCTCAGGCCTCTCAGCTCGGTGGAACCAGCTACAGCGCCTTCGGTGCCTGAGGCCCACAGCCTCTATGTCACTCTCATCCTCTCTGACTCAACCATGAACTTGTTTAAAGACTGTAATTTTGACAGTTGCTGTGTGTGTGTGTGCAACATGAACATCAAGGGTGCTGATGCAGGTGTTTACATTAGTGACGCAGGCCTGGATTCACAATATTCCAGTACAGAAACCTGCTCCTGTGGCTTCAGTGCTGTCGTCAATCGGCGCTATGCGAATGGTGCTGGCCTCTTTCTTGAGGATGAGCTAGACGTTGTGGGCAGGGGCACGGATGCTGGCCGAGAAGCAGAAAAGCACCTGGAAGCACAGCGCCGTGCTTCCTCAGTGCACCTCCAAGACGAGCTGCTCCTTCTGCTGCAGGAGCAATCCTCCAATCCCTTTCCTGCTCTTTGCATGCCAGAGCCCAGAGTCGGCTTAGTACCACGGCCACCTCGGCGCCTGGAGGAGAGGGACTACTGCAGCGACTGCTACCTGGCTTTGGAGCATGGTCGTCAATTCATGGACAACATGTCTGGAGGAAAAGTTGATGAAACCCTGGTCAAGAACTCGTGTTTGCACCCCTGGGCCAATCGCAACGGTAAGGCTATTTTTGTATTAAAAATCTTGTTTACTTTGATAATCTGGCGGTTTACAAATAATACCATAGGAGTAGCTTAAAAAAAAAAAAGGTTTTCTGTTTCACAGTAGTACCTTGATCTAAATAGTCAAAATTCTGTTTATTATGAAAGTGATCAGAACCTTTGTTCTCTCCTTTTTCTTTCAGCCATGGACGTGAGTTTGCTCTTCTCACAGGATGTGCTGAGGATGTTACTGTCTCTGCAGCCTGTGCTGCAGGACGCCATCCAGAAGAAGCGATCTGTGCGCTCCTGGGGTGTTCAGGGTCCCCTTACTTGGCAGCAGTTCCACAAGATGGCTGGCAGGGGATCCTATGGTATGCTTAGTGGTTATCACCACATGTGTTTTTGTGACACAAATCTGTCAGTTTGATTGACTAAATTCTGTATTTCTCCGTTCAGGTACCGATGAATCTCCCGAGCCGTTGCCCATACCGACTTTCCTAGTTGGTTACGAGTATGACTTTGTGGTTCTGTCACCTTTTGTCCTGCCCTACTGGGAGAAGCTGTTACTGGACCCCTTTGGTTCCCAGAGAGATGTTGGCTATGTGGTGGTGTGTCCTGACAACGAGACTCTGCTGACTGGTGCTAAAACTTTCTTCAGAGACTTGACTGCAGTCTATGAGGTAAACACAATGTAACTTGTTTGTATAATGATTGATTAATTGCAATTCAGTGGTACTGTATAAAACGTCAGTTTATGTTATATTACTCGTCATGCAGGCATGTCGGCTTGGTCAGCATAAGCCCATCTGCAAGGCCTACGCTGATGGGATAGTAACAGTGAGTACTGCTGGCTTGAGGCCTCAGGCAGAGCAACCGCTCAGTGACTGGTTCTTCAAAATGTGCAACAGCATCAACGGTGACTCCATAACAAAACTTAAACTCTACGCACAAGTGTGCCGACATGACTTGGGTATGAATTCTTGATCAATTTTTTTTTTATTCATTCATATCATTTTTTATTCTAGGTTAGGCTTCCTGGCTCAAACTAAGGCAGAGGTGACAGGTGGGGGTGGTCCTGAGGCACACCTACGTTGTGTTGTGCTGATTACAATGTAGTGATGCTGGTATTGCAGCCAACTTGCAGAATTACACTGAACAGAGCAGCATAGTTTTACTGTCAGTGTTTTTTGCCAGACTGATACTGCCCCTGTGTTCAACGACTAACAAGCAGCTCGTTGCTTGTGTCGCTTGTAGTTTATCTTTTGAGAGTATGTATCAACTGCTAATATTGTCATGTGCACTGTCCAGGATTTTAGTAGTAGCCAAAAAGTATAGCCTACAGTCTGCTATATGATGTATACTGTTACGTGCACTCACCAGAGGCACCAACAATTCTCCTTCCAAGTTTTAGTTTTCTTCATAATGTCTCTATACACATTTAATAAGGGGCAGTACATGACAGAATAAGATAAATCCAAATGAAGTTTTATTTATTTTCCATTTTTGCACCCCAAACAGTAAAACGGACCTCATTTTGATCTGAAAAGACGTTGGGCCTCTCTCCATCATGTTGCTCACATACACACAAAATGAATAATCAGCTGCTGCCTTGTTGTATGCTAGTTTGAACAGGAGGCACGCAATTTGTAATATCTGCATTTCTTTCCCTTCAGCTCCATACCTGGCAGCCCAGTCTTTAGACAGCTCCTTGCTCTCTCAGCGGAACCCTTCATCGTCCTCCTCCACAACACAGCCTGCCAGCTCCAGCAGCACCTCGACAGGCCCTCAGAACTCCTCCACTGCCACCAGCACCTCCACAGCCAGCAGTAACAGCAGCACCCCAGCACCCACCTCTGCCACCTCCTCTAACTCTCAGGGTTTGGGAGGCTTAGGATCTAATAAGCCCAGTTCTCTCCCTCCCTTTGGAGCTCAAGGAATTCAGCATGCTGGAGCCCAGAACATAGGCACCATAGGGGACAGCACATCAGCCACCAGCCAGCCACAGGCTCATCCTGAGCCCCCTGAGAGGTACGCTATTCTCATAAAACATTGCTGCTTAGAGTATATCAATCTTTGACCTTCCAATTGATGTGAGCATTGTCTTTTCTCAGCACTATGGAGAGGGACAAAGTGGGAGTGCCAACAGATGGAGACTCCCATGCTGTCAGCTACCCTCCTGCTATAGTTGTCTACATAGTGGACCCATTTAGCTATGAGGAGACGAACAGAGGCTGCAACTCTAGTGTTTGGAGTCTGGGGCTCCTCTACTGCTATATGGAGATGCTGCAGTTTTTGCCTCCACATATAAGGAATGCTGTGTCTGTGCAGGTGAGTTGAATGTGTTGGTCTGTGTGTGTGGTTTTTTTATTAATTTTTTTACCTTTTGTAAACAATATTTTAAGACACTAAATTTGATGACATTGTTGTATTGCCATGCAGGTGGTTCCCTGCCAGTATCTGCTGCAGCCCGTACGGAGTGAGGAGAGGCATATGTATGCCCAGCATTTGAAGTCCCTGGCTTTCTCTGTCTACACACAGTGCAGGAGGCCTCTCCCAAACTCTACCAACGTCAAAACACTAACAGGTTTTGGCCCTGGACTTGCCATAGACACTGCATTACAGAGCTCTGAGGTACGTTGCTTCTTTTTTCCCAGCATCTCCCAGCATAACACATTTCCAGTTTGGCTGACTGCAGATTTAGATACCTTATTAACAGTGTCGGTTTATAATTGACCACATTTGTCCTAGGGTGCTAACAGGATCATTATAATTATTTGTTTTCAGTAGGCAAGTTTCAAGTAGCTATTATTAAGGTTGCACACTTAATTTTTAAGTCAGGTTCAAGATGTTTGACTTCCTCAATTATTTATTAAACATAACGAAATGCATAATTGGCTCTCATTAGATAAGTCGCTCTCCTTGTTAGATTTAACTGTGTATTTGATTCTGAACTGTTCTGACATTTGTTTAGACATTTATTTAAAATGTCATTGTTTTTAAATTTAGCAGTTTAAAAATGTTTAATTATTACAGATTAGGGTTATTGTTTTATAGGGTTATTAGTTGCTTCAACGTTCAAAATTTACAGTGTGAAATTAAGCTCATGTTTTCTGTTGATCTCAAGTGCATTAAAACCATTTTGTTCTTAAATTGGTTGAATAATTGGTGCTAAATAATCTTAATTCTGTTTTTGAAAAAAATATCATTTTAGATAAGGACACAATTTTACAAATACAAATTTTACAGATATTTTACACAAAATATTTAAGAATATATTATGTAAAAATGAGAAAATAAGGATTGATTGATTACAACTATTGAGCACAGTTTTGAGTTGAGTATTCCTTTTTGCCATCAACCAGAGGGCAGAGTTTGTGCGTCTCTACACACCACCATTTGTCCTGGCTCCAGTGAAGGACAAGCAGACAGAGCTGGGTGAGACCTTTGGCGAGGCAGCGCAAAAACACAACGTCCTCTTTGTGGCCTACTGTTTGTCTCACGACCAGCGCTGGCTGCTGGCCAGCTGCACCGACCAGTACGGAGAGCTGCTGGAGACATGCATCATCAGCATAGATGTGCCCAACAGGTCAGTGCTTAAAGAAATGGTCTTTTCTAGATTGGGATTTCTGTAGTTAATTCTGTGTAACCGAGAGAACTTTGCTTCTTCCCACAGAGCTCGGAGGAAAAAGGGCTCAGCCCGTCGACTTGGCCTTCAGAAGCTCTGGGAGTGGTGTGTGGGCCTGGTGCAGATGACCTCACTTCCTTGGCGAGTTGTGATTGGACGGCTTGGTAGAATGGGTCATGGGGAGTTGCAAGGTAGGTAACCTTTTATACCACATAGCTTAGTTCTGTTACACATGGCATTGTTGTTCACTCTTTAACTTGTGGTCCCCCTAATTTCTAACAGATTGGAGCATCCTGCTAAGCAGGCGTAACTTGCAGTCTCTGAGCCGCCGCTTGAAGGAGATGTGCAGGATGTGTGGCATCTCATCAGCAGATAGTCCCAGCATTCTTAGTGCCTGCTTAGTTGCCCTAGAGCCTCAGGCAACATTTGTCATTATGCCAGGTGGGATCTATATGAAGTATTCAAGCTGAAAGGAAAAGAAATGCTTAGAATCTTGTAAGCTTTCCCAGGTCAGCCAGAGTAGCACAAGCATAAAAATCTCTTTGCAAATCCAGGCTGAATTCTCTTTGCAAATCTTAGTTGTATTTGTCTCTTATAATCAGTTAACTGATTATATATTAACATTAATACTAGTTCCAAGAGTTCACAGTCTAAAGGCATGCAGGAAAGCTAAATGAAACCTTATTATTCAGGATTTTTAAAGTTCGAATTTAATTACCTCTGCTAAATAATTAGCCATGACACTTCTCTGACTGTCCCTGCTTTTTTTTATGCCCATGTGTAGACTCTGTATCTACTGGTTCCGTGTTTGGCCGCAGCACTGCTCTCAATATGCAGACGTCACAGCTGAACACCCCTCAGGACACCTCTTGTACCCACATACTGGTGTTTCCCACCTCTGCTGTAGTCATCGACACACCCTTCAATCCCATTCATGGTGAGTCTCATGCACACTAATAGCTCTCACAGCTTTAACTGACATTGTTCTTGTTCCATTTTGTAATCAATCCTCTCTTCACAGATGCATCAGATGCCATGGGCGGTATGGATGGAATCCTGGACCTGCTTGTGGAGAATGATGTGGACCCTGACCTCATTAATATATTACCTAATTCTCCTACAACTTCCCCAGTGCACTCGCCTGGCTCACACTACCACCATGGAGGAGATGGCAGCAAGGTTCCTTTCTTAACTTAAGCTCAGTATTATGTTATTGACAGCATGGTGTTTGTGACAAACTATCTGTTATAGTCATTAATTGAAAAGGGTTGTTAACTCGTTAGTTAGTCTCAGAAGTTGGTGTACACAATCAAGAGTTGTTTTTGTTCATCAGTTATGAAAAACGAATACACTTCTGACAAAAACATGTCATCTTCCTTCACTTATGTAAGAAAAAATCTATTGTTGACTTAAAACACTGCCAACAATGATGCATACTTGCATTTCTATTTGAATGAAGTGTATGGCATCAACCATTTTAAAATGCCAAGTAAATGGTGTGTGAACGGCTTTATCTTGAGCAATTATCAAGTACCTTACACCTTTTTGATAACTGATTAAAGAAAAAGTTTCAGGAGTGCACTCACTATAACCTTGGCAACAAAAATAAAATGAATGAATGACCTGTGAAACACTATTTTGCTCATGAGTTTGTGTGTGTGTCTCTCAGGGCCAGAGTACAGACCGCATGGAGTCTCATGATGAAACTCCCAACATCCTGCAGCAGCCGATGGCACTTGGTTACTTTGTGTCCACAGCCAAAGCAGGGCCGTTGCCTGACTGGTTTTGGTCCTCTTGCCCTCAGGCCAAGAACCAATGCCCCCTCTTCCTGAAGGTTAGGCATTATGCATCTGTCTTTTTCAGCTTAAGAATAAGAGCTTCGTGTGGTGTTAGTATGAAGATTTTTACAAAAATTGAGAGGCTTTACATTTTGTTTATTGATTGTGGCACCCCTCAGACACAGTTTTGGGGTGAGCTTTTTCAAGGTACTACTGGCTCTTGTGATTATAAATATGATGAGCATCATTGGTAGGTGTATGTGACTTGTGATATTCTGTTTTTCAGGCATCTTTACACCTGCACGTCTCCTCAGTGCAGTCCGATGAGCTGCTGCACAGTAAACACTCCCACCCACTCGACTCTAACCACACCTCAGATGTGCTCAGGTAAATTGTTTTCTTAATGTCATGTTCATTATCATGTTAAAGACACCTGATTATCTCAGTCTTAATCTGTTTGTTCATCTCGTAAATGAAATTGAATTGAAAGTATCTCTGATAATACCTGTCCTCCAGTAAAATGTCTTGCTTTGGCACAATTAACTGTCCAGATGTGGAAATTTAGTACTGCTTTCCCCCAGCAATTTCAGAGAACACTGGACTTCATTAACCTTCACTAAGGGTGTTGGTTTAAGTAGTTAAAGATGCTTCCTGGTCTCTGCTCAGCTGAACAAAAGAGATAGGCAGGATATTGAAGGGTGCTTTGTGCCTAACCAGAGAGTACTCCTACCGTAATGATCTGGGCTGGGAGATATCTGTTGCTGTGGGGTGTAAATTATATGTAGAAATATGAATTTTGATGAATATAAATGTGTAAAACTTTATGAAAGTCAATTAAAGGTCACCAGGTTCTTTGCTGAAAAATTATTTGAGTAATTACTACTACAGGCAAAAGTATTCTTGAAGTAACACAGGCCAAATAGAATCTCATCTATGAACAAATAAAATTGATTTTGTCATTAGACTTTATCATGAATTTAGTAAATGTAGCCGTTGGTATTTCGCAGAAAAGTTTACAAACATAATCACTTCAAAAGAAAAAACATGCGAAACCAGAGGCCAAGTGCCATGCATCCCTCCAAACGAGAAACGTTGATGTTTTCCATACTAGGAAGAGGCTGCTACGGCATTTTATTGTACCTTTTTGGTCAAAAATCCTACCCTTTTGGCCACTGGCCAACACTGATATTTGTACTTTCCTAATGAATCTCTGTGCATCCCTGATGAGCACTGTATCAGGCAGCTGATGTAAATGTTTCGTGTCTGCTTGTTGTATAGGTTTGTGCTGGAGCAGTACAACGCCCTCTCCTGGCTGACCTGTGACCCTGCCACGCAGGACCGCCGCTCTTGTCTCCCTGTGCACTTTGTCGTGCTTAACCAGATGTACAACTTCATCATGAACGTGCTGTAAAATCATTACTTGCTGTGATGCACTGCTACTGCAGACCATAGCACACATCACACAGTCAGTCTGGGCACTTGGGAAGTGCAGGGATACATTAGCATTGCCAAGAGTCCATCTCAAAAACAACTGGAGCTAAAGGGACTAGTCTACTGAAATGTTCTTTTTAATGACCTGATATTTTGGTCTGGGTAAGATCTTTTGCAAATGAAATGCCTGCATATATCTTATTTATTGTACGTTTTTAAATGTGTAATTTCTTAATCTTTTATATATATAATATCTGAAGGTACACATTGCCTTCCTATAAAATTAAAAATGCTCTAACATGTATGTAATTGTCTTAATTGCAAGGCAAGAACTGACAAGTGTATTTGCAGTAGGTTGCTTTTAGAGAAGTATTTTCTGAGAGTGGAAAGACAATTTTTATTGCCATGATGTACAAATGAAGTATGCTGAAGCTGTTCTTAGCCTTGTGTGGTGGAAACTGCAGGATAGGCTGTAGTTGCAGAATACCTGTACAGCGATTTAATGTGTTCAAATAAGAGAACAAGAGATACATTGTCAAATTATATATTTTATATCAGATTTAGAGAATTGTGTGTGTAAATATCTATATAAAATGTGTACATACAATCTTGTGCCGCTATGAATGGTGCAGCCAATTTTAGGAATAAAGTGCGTCAACCTGAAATTATTGTGGTTTTCATCGTGTTATTATTTTATTCTTTGTAGATCTTTCTGAGTAGACGTTGTTGCAGAATGCCTGTTCTTTAACGTCAGACTTATTTTAAAATTAAACTTCTGATGTAGGTGAAATTCCTCTCCTTTTTCCTCCTATAAATTCTCTTCATGCCTTATTACTGTTAGCAAGCCCTGGTTGAGAGGTAAAAGCTAGGAAACAGATCCTTCTTGTTCAGTGTTCTGCAGAAGTCTTTACAGTGTGTAGTGCTTTAGGAGTAATTATGAATAATGGTGTTTGGAAATCTGCACTTAACTCGTTCACACCCCTGTAAAATGATATCTTGGGTGTTGAAGCTTTTTTTATTAAGCTGCTGTTATCGCCATCATGTGGTATCTCATTCTCTGATGGCAAGAGCTGCAGCGAGTCTGTAAATGAAGTAATGTGACTTTGCCTGGAGCTCCATTATTGCTCTCCATTATGATGCCTGAACCAATGAATCTCTTGATGCATTTTCTTTTACTGATATACTACATATGACACTTTATGGCCCTCTGTGGGTTACTACCAGCATAAGCTCACAAGCCTTGCTTTTTGTGCCTTGCTTATGTAGCAAGTGTAGTAATTTGATGTTTAACTATGTAGTACCGCAGACCTTTGTGTCTAGTATGAAGTCAAATACTGTAGCTACAATGTCAGCATACTAATATAGGCCTACTGAAAGGGTGTGGTCATAGTCGGTGATTTTGGTGGAGGTTAGCTGAAGATACACTATATGGCCAAAAGTATGTACACACCTGACCGTCATATTCATATGTTCTTGTTGAACATCCTATTCCACTGGTGGTCCCCTCTTTGCTGCTATAACATCGTCCACTCTTCTGGGAAGGCTTTCCACTTGATTTTGGAGCATAGCTGTGGGACTTTCCCATTCAACCAAAGAGCATTATTGAGGTCAGGTACTGATGTTGGGTGAGGAGGCCTGGAGTGCAGTCACTGTTGTAGTTCATCCCAGAGGTGTTCAGTGGGGTTGAGGTCAGGGCACTGTGTGCAGGTCACTTGAGTTCTTCCACTCCAACCTTGGCACATCATATCTTCATGAATCTCGCTTTGTGCACAGGGGAATTGTCATGTTGGAACAGGTTTGGGCTCATCTCTTTAATTCCAGTAAAGGGAAATCTTAATGCTACAGTACACAGTGACATTTTGTACAATTGTGTGCTTTCAACTTTGTCTCAGTATCATCTTGTCCTTATGACAGGGGCTGGGACACCACAGAGTACTCAGGCCTTTTCTCTGTATGTGGATTACTGAGTTAACTGCATTGGTTTGTTGACGTTTTGACACAATCCTGGATTTGTCTGTTCTTTGAAGCTGTTGTCAGACCAAGACAACAGGTCTGTACGCTCACACCTGCTCAGGAACAGGCTTATTCAACGTAAGATTTGACTGGCCATTTAGAAGAGTTATCGTGTCATCACAATTGTCATTGTGAGTCCTCATCATGATTTAAAGAAACAGCTTACAGGTTAGGAAGACTTCACGGACTATGGATAGACATTTTTAATTCAAGTGTTAGCATGGGGATGATATACAAATACCTCTTGCCACTCACAGTGGGAATTGTATTAGGGATATACTACATATCCTTTTCATGTTTGAGTTTTTCCTCCAAGTATATGAAAGAAAACTTTGCCAAGTATGAAAGGTGTTAAAATCACTGACCCAAACTTTAAATGGTATGCTACACAAAGGACTTTTTATTGCTTTCAGACGTGAGGCAGACACTGAAGTTATGTAGTCTACCTTAGTTTTCTAACATTAAAACAGCCATGGTCTGAATTCTAAATTTCTACCCCCTAAGTCACAGGTTTCCAGCCCTGGTCCTGGAGAACGCCTTAGTGTTTCCTGCTCTCTCACACACACTCCAACTCAGGAAGGGCTGTTCATTATCTTATTAACTGCATGAGCTGTGTTAGAGAATGAAAAACGTTTATGTGTAGGACAGGGTGTGTTCCAGGACCCGGGTTGGGAATCTGTGCACTAGGTAATGAACTACAGGGTGTCTCAAAAGTCTCCATACACAGGGGAAATTAACACTTTTTAGCGAGATGTCACTTTATTGACAAAGTATCCTCTACATGATTGCCATTTCTTTGTAAACACACACAGACTCGTCTCTCCTAACTTTGGCTCCGAGTTTGGCAACAGTGTCGTGTGTGATGTGCTTGCCATGTTTCCTGTTGAAGTCCTTGCGACGGCTTCCCGATCCGGCCATGAGAATGATTTCTTCATTAAAGGCTATCTGAAAAAATATAGAACATAAACTAAGTATGAAACATTTTGGAAGAAAATGTTTTTGCTATGATGTGTTGATGTATGGAGACTTCAGGGTCACCCTGTGGGCTGTAACTAGTAGGTGGTTAGAGAGTCAGCTGTAGTTGGTGACAGCAGATGGCGCTCTTGTGCCTGCTTTACATTTCAGTTTTCAGGTTAAAAGCAAAATGTCTTCGTTTCAACGAAATCAAACCACACACACGTGAATGATGTTATGTGCGTAACGATGAATGAGAGAAATGGTGCATTTATCTGGTTAGTGATTGTATAATTAAATTAATAATTCCGCTTTCTATGAATAGTGTCAGTGTGTTTTTCGTTACTCAGGTGGCTTTAGTAGTTGAGAGCAGCATTTTCAGACATCAGCCCTCTGACAGCTGAGCAGACCCGAGAGAGCGCAGCCCATCGACCGCATGTCACTCAAACCTGCGGCCCGCCGCTCGCGCACAAACTCGTTAGGCCTTTAATAGGCGGGTTCATGGCCTTGGCTCCGACCCCGGGGGAATATCACCTTCAGCTCCTCGCCCTGCCCTGGGCTTGGAGAATGGACTGATAGCGGAGAAGGAGTAATCCGACTCCTATAATTGCCTGTCTGGGCTGACATTTGTAGTTAGGGAAGAAGGGAGGGCCTCCCGGACCGCAGGGATAACAAAATCATTATCTGCGCGTAATGCTCCTCTGCTACAGGGATATGTCTCGTAATTTAACGTTGAAAAAAAAAAAAAAAGGCAGAAAAGAAAATGTGACGCTAATGGATTATGTCGCGCGCAAGCATCTGGCTCCCTGCAGTCCACAGCCTGTAGTCTATTCAGCCTCTTTATGAGCCTGTTATGAATGTATCTGATTGAGGGACTCATTTATCTCAGTCGAACCCATCGCCTTAAAAGAAACATTCTGCTGCCCAAAGAAATGTAACCCGCTCTCTTTTCCCGATTATCTGGAGAGAGAAAAAAAGCTTTTTCTTCACCCTTAAGCCATTGACTTAACATCTGGGTCTGTATTCATCGCGCATAAGCGACCTCTGAATGGCCACGGTCTCTCTCTCTCTCTCTCTCTCTCTCTCTCTCTCTCTCTCATGTTACAAGCCCCCGCGCGACCTGGCGTTAAGTGGCTCAGGAAATTGCTCTGACTCCCCCACATCAGTCAGCCTATAATGGCGGCATCGTGTTGCCGGCGGAAAAAAAATGAATGGCAATAAAAAGGGGAGATGATAGCTGTCGAGGGTGAAGAGGGAAGTGGAGTTTTATTGAGCTTGGCTGCCTCTGGGTGGATGTGACCTGGCACGCTTCAGGCAGAAATGTGCTTTGAGCTGATAGATTAGGACAAAATGGCCGCAAAGCAGAGGCGCGGGAATTTAATGAATCGCCTACAAATTTTGTTCGCAGTGGGGGAGAGGAGGACTCAACAGTCACGGCTGTTTACAGGAGAGGATTAGACAACGTTTTTAATCACGTCTGGTTTCTGTGGCTCGTCCTGAAAGTCGACAAGCATTTCCCTGAAAGAAAATGGCCTACTTTCAAGACAGAATTGATTTCAGGTCGATTCTTGTTGCAGACTAAAAAAAGCCTGAACCTTTAGATATAGAGCTTCTCAGTCTTAGCTCCATGTTTGAGTTCTGCACAGCTCCTAAGGGGACGTGGTGAGGGGAAAAAAATATGAGATGGCAGGAAAATTTCTATTTCAATGCTTCTGCGGTCCCCTGCAATTGCTTGGATTCCCTCGCAAAGATACAAAGATATTTGCATTCTCTTGCAAAAATAATAAAAATATTTGCGTTCTCTCGCAAAGATACAAAGATATTTGCGTCCTCTCGCAATTGTTTTGCGTTCTCTCGCAAAGATATTTTCGTTCTCTTGCAAAGATACAAAGATATTTTCGTTCTCTCGCAATTGTTTTGTGTTCTCTCGCAAAGTTATTTGCAATTTCTCGCAAAGATACAAAGATATTTGCGTTCTCTCGCAATTGTTTTGCGTTCTCTTGCAACGATGCAAAGATATTTGCATTCTCACAATTGTTTTGTGTTCTCTCGCAAAGATATTTTCGTTCTCTTGCAAAGATATTTGCATTCTCTCGCAATTGTGTTCTCTCGCAAAGATACAAAGATATTTGCGTTCTCTCGCAAATGTTTTGCGTTCTCTCGCAAAAATAAAAAAGATATTTGCGTTCTCTCGCAAGAGAATGCAAATATCTTTGTGGGAGAACACAAAAGTTTTGTGAGAGTTTTCCATGGATTTTTGTTTCTTTTTATCCCCACAGTTAAAGGGTTCCTGGCTGCAAAAAGTTTCAGAAAGCCATCATCAGTGCCATTGTGTTTGTCATCTTATAGATCACTAGTCAAGCCGAGTCACTGCCATAACTCTGCAGCTGTGCTGTATAGCTGCACTGCGTTGTAACTGCGTTGTATCCTGGAACTTTGAGTCCAACATTACGTCTTCACTATTACTATGTTGGATTTCTCCTTAATATGACATTGAACATCACATTTGGTTTTGGAGATAACAGCAAAACCTTACATTTATCCCTTATTCATTTTCATTAAAATCAATTCTAACTACCCAAGCAATGTCCACCTGTGACATCAGAGCGACACACAACCATTAACTTCTCACAGCAATGACGTACGTAAATACGCACCAACTTACAAATTAGCACCAAAATCACTAAGCACATTACAAATATTTGAATACAAACACTTTTAATGTGTTTCAGGGTGGAGTTTTCCTTTAACATACAGCTTGGTAACAAAACTGCAGAGCTCTGAATACTTAAAGAATGCTGCAGTGTTTTGAGACATCAATCTGGCAGGCATTAGCATCCTGTTGAAGAGGCAGGAGAGTGCATTCACCTCAGCTTCATACTTCAACATGCTCCATAATGTAGCAATCTGTCAGACTGAATTCAGGTAGAAAAGTTGAGTATTTCTTGCAATGTTGCAATGTGTAATTAACTAAAAATGTATTAATCATACTGGGTTGAGGAAATTGGTGAAGTGGTCAGTTTAAAAAATAAATAAATAAAGTGAAATTCATTATGTGGCATTGAAAAGGAACTGCAATGATAATGTTGACAGATCATGTTTTATTAGCTATTTCCTGAGGGAGAGGGGGAAAACACAACCTTCCGGTAAATTGGAACGATTACAGTCAGAGTAACGATTTTTATCAGGAGCAGCGTTATCTGATATTCTTTTGCATCAGCAGAACCTTTGAAAATGTCTCTCATATTCACTTGTGGTTGAGTACACAAGCCTTAATTAGGTTATCAATAGGTCAGGTTTGGAGGTTTGTAATATGCATCTGTGTCATTTGTAAGCTAGTTTGCACTGTTTCTGTAATGTGTCTGTGTGTGTGTGTGTGTGTGTGTGTGTGTGTGTGCCAGCTGTTTGGTGACCCAGGAACGGCGGGTGGGCAGAGGACCCCATTAACCCAGCTTGAACTGGGCTCAGTTTTGCAGATTAAGCAGGTCAGAAAGAGTGGAATTAGCTTCTCCTGGAGAACATCTGATCACAAAGCCTCATCCAATTACAGACTTATGTCCCAGCAAATAAGATCCATGAGTAAATGGACACCAAGTGCTCTCAGCCAACAGGAGCCACTGGATAAGGGCCTGGTGATTAAATTTTGATGCCAATTAACAGGTAATAATAATGCATAATTAATCAAAACAGATAATGTATAATTTTCATTGTGACGAGGCTGCTCATAATTAATGCCAAATCTGAAAAAGCAAAATAGGCAGGACTAGTAGGTCAGTATTATGGGTATAATGAGTAAGTATGTAAGTATGATTACTGTTAATTAGTTTCAAGCTCATAACACAGATTATCATATAGGTTATGGAACCATTTCTTTATACTCTGATGTGCTTGTGTGGTTTGAATGGTACTCAGCTAATAAATGGATGATGTGCCATATTTTAATGAGCACCATCTGGACATGAATTGAGCACGAGAGAAGTGTTGACCCCAGATATGGTTTCTCACTGTCCACACTAAACAGCTTTTTTTTTTTTTTGGTCTAAATACTCATTGAAATGGGGATTTCTCAGGGGATCTCCAGATGATTAAGGATTCTAGCTTTCTAAACAGGTTTAACTTGGAATATTTTGCAAAAAGCAAAACCACTAATGTACGGTTATACACAGAGCCCATATGGGTTGCCCATGAGGAAAAAGGTGAAGAACCTATTAAGATTATTGATTTAAGTGGCTACTTGTGAGTGTACTTTTATTAAAGTCCTGTTGTCTTTTTGGTACATCTGGTAGGCTCTTAGTTAGAATTTGGCAGTATACTTATTATAACTAAGAACAGTAAAATTATTGTCTGCATTAGGATTGGGCAGTAACTGAATACCTGATTAAAACAGAAAATTACACAAACAGATTGCAGGTACTTTTAAGAAGTATCTGTGTATAGAATTACAAGGGTATAAACTGCAAATTACCTTGCCTTTAAACAAGATAAACACTATTATACCTCAGCACAGCTGAATTTATAAATGTGTTTGGTCAGAAGGTGTCGATTAATTTTCTATAACAGCAGCTCTGACAATAGTGCTTGCTGTGAGGTAAATCACACAGGTTTATATTAATGCACTCATTCTTGTCTGTTATCATTTTTGTAGTAACGGCTCATTCAAAGGGATGTACGGCGTATACGCCACATAATCATTGGCTGATAATAAATGACTTTAAAAATATATTGTTTTTTAACAAAGAAAAATGTATAATTGTTTGATATGATGAAGTGTTCTGTAAGGAGATGTTATTTAACATTTATGGAAGGAGTCTCTAGTGTCACTGCTTCACATCGGGCACGCATAAGGCCACAACATTGTCGATTAGTTTCCTATAACAGTACACCACTTAATGTTTTACTACTTACATAATAAGTAGTTAGTATGAAGGGGTTCATCTGACAGGACAATATCCACAGATTGATTTCAATCTTTTGTGTTCAAACTTTAAGTTCAAATGGAATTTCTATTTCTGGAATCAGAATAGTTACATGTTTCAGATTATTTATTGCAATTTTAACTGCGTAAGATCCGAAAAGTGTGGATGTGACATTGAGACATTTAGAAATGTAGAATAATCAAGTCCTTATTTTATGTAAAACTGACAATCAATCGGTCTGCTGCTTTTCTGTAATTGGACTGAATGTTTTTTAGTCGTCTGTGACACAGCTTGTGTGGGCCTAATTTGTCCTCTCTCATCTCTGAACAGCTTGAGCATCAGTGTTATCTTAGACATTTCCCTCCTCCGCTTCTATCCTCCCACCACGTTCCTTCAAATTCAGCTGACAGGCTAACCAGAGCAACCTCAGTGATCTCCTTTGATGTCGACTCCTTGGAGAGATGTGAAATGGGGGAAAAAAAGGCGCTCGCTCCAAAGCACCCCTGATAAGGTCCTAATCAGCTGCCGTGGCGCCTTCCATTTAGCGCACCCTGTGAAAAAAAAATCATCTGTCACCAAGCTAGCATGCCGCTCGTGTCAGACTCCATATTCTCCTGTCGAACGGCTAATTTCTCACGTGGCGTAGAATTTATCTTCCCACCGAAGCTGTCCTGACAGGTTTGTTATCGGTTGGCCTGCTTGCCGAACCCTGGGGAGATGAGGCGTAGCTATTAGCCGACGGGAATCGGAGTGCGTAAATGTCAAGTAAGCTGTCATTGCTTTGAGGGAAGCCAAGAGACTGTGTTAAAGGCTGACATATTCAGTGTGGTAAACACCGTGGCAAATCTCACCTGTCACAAGCCATTTGTAATATTCCATTTTGGTTGTTGGTGAAAGCAAGAGAAGAGGGAGATAATAGCTTGTTATGGGCCATTCCTCATGAAGGATGTGCACTGTTCTTATGAAATCCCACTGTTGTAAGTTGGTTTTTATGGTTAGGCCTTCTATTATTATGTTACTTCAGTATCACAATGCTGTTGAGTGCATAATGCCGCAACATCTGCCTGTCTAAGTATATATTCTGCTTTTCCCGTATGCTGATACCCCTAATGTTTTGAGTTGACCTCATCACTTGCTCTCTTGGTGAGTTCATAAACCCTTTGTTTCCACTTCAATGAGTAGAAGCAGCTCATGCCATCTGCCTCAGAGCTAATGGATGACCCTTCAGGGCTTCTTGCCTTGGCCTCTGCTGGACTGCTGGTCTCTGATGGACAAACAGTGAGAGCAGGGTTAATTGCTTTTCGCAACACCGGCTCATCAAAATGATTGTAAGTAAGGTCCTCCTGGATCAGCTGACTATCACAGTCAACAAGAGCATTGAGAATGATCAGAGGCTTTAGTGAAGTGACCAACACAAATTTAGCTATCTTCCCATTCGGGAACTGATTCCAGTAATTGAGGGTGAGAGATATATTTAGTGTTGTCCCAAGGGAAAAGTACACATTTCTTTATTCCTAATCCAAAGCTTGTCAAAGCATACAATAGACCGACATTGCCAGTATGGTTAGATGAAAAACTAAGAGATTTACAATTATGTAAATGTCAGTGTTTTATTCTCTGTAGTAATGTGCAGTGCTGGATGTCAGCACCATCAGAGTGGAAGGAGTAATGGAATTGACTATTCATGGTCCCTGGGGAGGACCCTCAAAAAGCCAGGACTGGATTCTTTGTTTAGAGCTTCAGTTTGAAGTTCTTCAATAATTAGGATCATAACTAAACTAATATTGGAAGAGGAAATTGATGGGAGTGAACTTTTCATCGATAAAATACATTGGAGGTCCGCTGAGGTCTTGTCTCCCATATCAAAGATACAAATGGTTTAGTCTACACCACACATACAGTATAGTAATCATTTAAAGACAGGTAATCATGGCTGTCGCAGGACACAATTATGCCTTTCCTTAAGAAAATAAAGTTGAAAGGAATGAAGGAATCATGAGGGGAAAAACAACTCATAAGTAGTTTCTTTCTGAAACCACCCTATCCTCAGTTTTTTTGGGAAGGCGGCCCTCAGAGTAGCTCCATATGCAAGCCCAGAGTTTTGTGCTATGCTGTTGCTGAGTGCTGAGAGTCTTCTTCAACGCAACGTGTCTGAGTGCAACTATAGAGCTGACAGATGGTAAGCATCCCAAGGACGTTGGCAACGCCAAGCCTCCCACAGAGCTATCACAGAACACAATTTGTTTCGCCGCGACTGTGTGCCAAGGTGTCCTCAGCGGTGGGCCAGCTCTGCTCTGTTCTCTCTCATAAGCATGCAGGAGCAGAGCAGAGAGAGGTGCAATCTCACCAGGCAAAGAGCCTCTTCGGCGAGAAGCTCCAGGCTAGCAATCAAGGCGTAAGCCAACACACATATTGACAGCATTTCTAATGCATTCCTGATTATGCAGCTTCTTCCTTCACAGTTTGATGGAAAAACTATTTTGGCTGAGACAGTTTTTGGCATCTTTATAGGCTCCAACTAAAAAAGAAATGAGGCCAGTGCCAAGTTGACTATCTTTTCTATGCTACACACTGAGAGCTCTTGCCCAGATTTTCAGTGAAAATTACCACTCCACATGCTGACAAGGAGAGTTACAGTTCCGCGTTACAGATAGCTGCTCCATATTGGCATCCCAAGCTGCTCTGCTTCTTTCCGGTCGGAATGGCAGAGGGCGTTGGTGGCCACGTCCCGATCTGTCTCCATAATGTATGAGCTGCTGGAGAGGCTCATCATTAGACTCCGGCGGTGTGTCTCGGCCAGGCTGGAGACGGCTCCTGGACAGAGCTGTAAATTGGATGGGCTGCCCCTGCTGAGCCGAGCGGCAGAGTCAGTGCTGTGCGAATTAGGGAGCTGTGCGAATTGGCGCTGCTGTCAATTATAGTGCTGGCACGGCACTGCCACGGCAAACGCACCCGCTCCACCGTGGCTGTCATTACCAGCACTGGCAGACTCCCAGCCCTCTGTCATATGCGCACAGTCAGGGCGCCTCCGTCTGCTCACCACGCCGGGCATTGGGGAAGGTGGGGGTAAATGGACCTTGAAATTGATATTGGGCGGGAGGAATCACAAGCTCTTTTATTCCCCCCATCCACCCACCTACCCCAAAATCCACAGGCGAAACGCAGAACTAATTTCCAAAGGAGTTTTTGTTATTTCACATATATCAGCCTGTATCACCGTAAATGGCATGGTAAAATAGATGCCCAGGTTTTTGTACAAGAATCTATCATTGAGAAGCATTAAATATAGCACTGAAGTTTACATAATTTGTTGAAAAGAAAGAGGATGAATGGAAAAGTTCAAGGTCATTCTTAAGAACTCGTTGAAGTTCATTTCTTGTGTATTAACTGTAACTAAACAGTCCAAAACTGGGAACACCTTCAAGATCAATATGGTAAACCTGCTGAGATATACAGTGATATATGGTGGTGTCTACTCCTATCTGGTCAAATCCATTGTGTGTGTGTGTGTGTGTGTGTGTGTGTGTGTCACAGGCTTCAGTTCACAAAGTATGTGTGCTGCCAACTGACAGAGGGTAAGAAAGAGCTTTCCCAGTCTGTCAGTTCATGATTTCTCCCTTGTGTTTTCATCGACAGTACACCAGAGGCCATTGTCACAGATGACATATCACCATTTGCATGATTTTGTTTTTTTTCTAGGGCTATTTGAATGTACTTGGACCGTAATTTGTTCTTGGCTGATAATATGACCCTTAGCGAAGCAAGATCATGGGGCGACTGAAGTGATATTTTCTGTTAATGATGGTCATAGATCATTTTTGACGGCAAGGGTTTAGAGGCTAGCACATCGCCGTGGCCTCCTCAGGGACTCAGCTGCCATAAAGCAGCGAGACATGAGGACCCTGCGGAGAGCAGAGCAATTTCACAAGCTTATCCAGAGACCTCAGTGGCTTGAGGCTGCGCCTCTCACTGTCCTGGTGATTAATACCTCCCAAGTCCCATCATCTTTCTTCATGCTCTCCCTGGGCTGGTGCACTGCATTAGCGCTGGTCTAGATGTCCTCAAGGTGGAATGCTGCAATCATTTTCAGCATATAGGGCTACTAGCAGGGGAGTGTGCTGGGATGTGAAATATGGAGAGATCAAGTCGTAGCACTTTAACTCCAGTGGTGGAAAAGGAAGGGTGGGCCACCTCTATATGCCAAAGAGCAAGGGTACATGGCATCCCAGACTGAAAAGCTTAGGATGCAAAGGTGAGGGTTAACTAAAAAGCTTTATCACAGCCTGCAGCAACAGTTGCTCAATCTGCAGTTTACGGCTTCCCACTGATTGATGATCAAGCCCAGACTGGATTTTGTGTGAGTGTGTGTGTGTGTGTGTGTGTGTGTGTGTGTGTGTGTGTGGGTTGCAGCCAAGATTTAGCTGCACAGGAAAGGTGAAGATGTACCATCCAACCAAAATGACATGAAAATATGACATGGTTGATAGATTGTTTAGGGCCTGCCTCTTTTCTAAGCTTAAAATCTCTTTCCCTATCCACATTCTCTATTGTGTTTTTCTGAAACCTTACTATCTGAGGAAAAAAAGCTGAAGAATTTCACCTCTTTGCTGTCTCTCCTCTTCTATCTGCACTCATGACTGCAATGGGAGCTGCGTGATTATGATGGAAATCTCACAAGCCATTACCATGAAGAGGCCGGGCCCGATGCAGACAGCTTAATGGGCTCATTTGTAATTGGTAGGGGGCAATGACTAAGCTACCATGCTCTTTGTCTGATGGAGTATAGAGGCATGCATGCAAATGTGACAAATGAATAGGGATGGAGCCTCTCAGGTTTTTTTTCCCTTCTTCATCTTTCCAAGCCAGCAGAGTGACCTTGAGAGACTATGCAATAGGTGTTAAGAATCAGCATAAAGGGCTGTTAACACTGGGGGTAATGAATGGAAAGGAGCAATTCAGGACATCTAAAGGACCATATTCATTAGCTGTCACATGTATTACCTCCAAGAAGAAGGGTGATGTGCAGAGCAGCCAGTAAAACATGATGGTAGTACATTTATGTTCATAATGCCATCAGAATGCATGTGCCATCAGATTGTCACATACGCCTGCTGCAACATGTCGATTGCCAATAAGTTAGCAAATTCAACACTGAATATACAATTGCACTTGTCAGCTCCAGCTGATGGCAAGAGCAACGGGGTGAGGTCCTCACAAAAGTCAGAAATATTTCACTTGTCAAAGGTGCACATAGCAAATGATTGAAATAAGACCTGCATTTTTTATCATTATGCTCCAAGGAGCTTATGAGTTGATGAGAATATTCAGGTTTTTTTTTTTTTCTAAAACTTCGTCATGAATAATCTTGTTAATGTCGTTCATCAGCCTGGCAGGCAGGAAAAATACGCTCCTTTGTGAGAGGTGCTTTTTTGTGTGTGTGGCATTGGAAGAGAGCCTGTTCATCACAGATGTCCAGGGAAAATTACACAAGTGGCTCGTTAATGAACGGCTGAGCGGTCTCGGGAGGAGGCCACTGAGGCAGCTCTTTAATGAGCTGGGAACCTAAACACTGCCAAAGTTTACCCTGACCCTGCCTCTTAGTCCCGGGTCAGTCGGAAGAGCGATTCAATTCAGGGCCACTGAAGCAGAGGGGAATGGCATCACGCTGATTTTCCCCTTTCAGCTCCCAAGGCAGGAATAATGCACTTTTGTGCCACGCATCCTTGGGAATTATGGCTCCTAATTTGATTAGGCGAGATTTGATTAACTGGAAAATGGGGATTTCACTAAAACTTTCACATGCTTAATTTATCCCGAGCGGAGCAGACGCAACATTGTATCATCCAAACCAAAGGGCATATGGGAAGCCTTTTCAGTCGTTAGATGGGCTTTGAAATCCAAGAGGACTGGCGTTTTGCTATGGTTCTCAAAGAAGTCCAAATTCCTTTGATTTACTTAGGCTGGCGTTGATAATCATTTGGCAGTGCCATTTTCTGTAGGCCAGAGATGCTCTGCAGTCATTTATAATGCATAAAAGAACCTTTGCTGACCAGGGTCTTAGCATACATTCACTCCTGATGATGGATTGGGGCAAGAATTTTAATTCGTAGGAGGCTAGAAAGGCAGGTCGTTTGAATCTTGACCCGAGTTTAGCCCACGCCTTACAATACACAGGGCTGATATACTTCTTATCAAGGCTGACTGGCCATTAATAATAGTCAATAAGAGTCACAGGCCATTACAGCTGAGCGTTTATGGAGGACATGTGCTACTCCAGAGGGCCACTATGTCCATTAACAGTTATCTACTTTAATCAGCTCTCCCTCTCTTTGGGCCATCAGGCCAGACCTGCATGCTGAAATTAATAGCCAGGCTCGAGCTGAAGGCTAAGACATCAGTTTACTCCTCCTCCAGACAGAAAATCGGTGAAAACAATCAGGCCAAGCTGTACTAATGACTTTGCCTTTGAGGCAGGTCTATAAGATTTGCCTCATTTTTTTTCATAGAGATGAGTATGTTGTGTTTTTTCGGCGAGTTTGAGGGCGTACTAAACTGCATGCGACATTGTTATGAGACCATTCTGGTTCATTATCATAAAAACATGATTTAGAAAGGATTCATGCAAATGGGCACTCGGCTCATCAAGAGACTTCCGCACTCTCTCTGCAGCTCAATTTCCGTGATTATGTGTGCCTCAGGTTTGCAGCCTTTGAGAATAATTACACATTTATTAGAAACTGACAGTTTTGAGACATGCAACTGTTTCCTAGAGGTATTAAAACAAATGTTGAAGAAATAAGGCTATTGGAAAGTTTTGTCCTTAAGCCTCAGTGTGTGATGAATAAACTTAAATGTATGTAAAGGTTTACCAGCTAGTCTAAAAAACATGATAACATAAAACTAGCTGGTTTGGAGACCACTTAAGCTTCGACTCTGCTTAGCATACGGTTATGAGGAATTAAAAGTCACTGAGCTTTATGTCTGTGTTTCGGACCAGGCCAGAGTTAGGATGTAACACGAACATAAAGGACTGTTGTTTTAGTAGTTTAAATACACACACTGTGTTTATTCACACAGTACAAGGTTGAAGGGTCTTTAGTTTATTACTCATTTGCATGTCTTTTGCATACAATCAACAACCAACGCCAACAACTGATTAAAACATTCTGCTTTTAATTATTTACTGACTTTAATGTTCATTTTCAAGTGTTCTTACACAAGCACTCTCCAGCACAGAATCTGGCTGATGAACATTATCCACTTATTATCCACATCACACGCACAAAAACAGGAACACAGTTCAGCGTACAGTGTAACACCACCGTATAACAGAATGTGGTGGACTGATAAATAATAACTTATAATAATAACACTTGTATGTAAATGTGCATTTTCCCTGACAGGAGTAAATGCATAACTCTATAAATATCAGAATATTTTTGTTAGATAGATGTGTATTTTTGAATGACCATAACCAAGGTATTATTGGTAAGTGACAGTTTTTATAAGATCCAAACCCTGTCATGCCAACAGCAGCACACAAGATTTTATGTATATTCATGTATTGTTTTCATTTGATATTTATGATTAAACTCTGACTCTGTAGCAGATCTGATGATGTTGGACAGACTAGTTTGAAATCCCCTGTTGTCACTCTGATCTTTTCCACTCTAAAAGCTGAACAGCAAATCAACTATACCATCAGTCAAGCCTCCGGCAAATAAAATTGGAACCATTTTCTTTGGTGATGGAAGGAAATGGCAGCCGCCTGCCGTTCTCTATCCTTTTTTCCCCTCCCTTCTTGATCAGCCTCCCGGTGTGCGCCATCAGCCGAAGGAAGTGGAGGCCATTTTTCCTCAGGCCTGCCGACTCGCCGAGGCTCTGCGTCCCGCTGAGGAGTCGCGAATAACAGCCCCCGTCTCAGCGGGAGAGACCACGGCGCCTCCAACAAGGCCTCGCTCTGTTCAGGGCCTTGGCGAGATGCAATTAGACACCCCCACAGGGCCTGAAAGAGAGAGAGGGAGGGACCTCCCTGCTGGCCTGGACAGCCTGAGGGCTTTGAAGTCCTCCGCCATCTCTCTTCTGCTCTGAGAGGGGCGCCGTTAGGGACGAGAAGCCGTGGGCAAACTGCTGCGCATGCAGCTTGCCTTTAATCTTCACCTACGGCCTTTTTTTGGTTGGATGTTATTTGACCACAGGCACATTTCCCTGTGGAGAAACTGGGGGGATATTGTGTGATCATGGCCTACTTTGTGTTTTTATATGCAAAGTCTAGTAGGATGAAGTCCAGAACTTGTGGCCTGATCTGAGAGATTTGCCCATTCATCCGAGGAGTTTCATCAGTTCTGCATAGATGAGTGGTCTCGCGTCTTCAAGGTTACACCTCAAGTCCAATAGAAATTTTAAAAAATGCCTTTTGGATAACTACAACCTTCATTAATATATATATATATATATATATATATATATATATATATATATACATATATATATATATATATATATATATATATATATATATATATATATATATATATATATATATATATGAAATGCCCTTTTCAGCCAGAAGCCACCATCACAAGCCGTACTGCAGTGAGAAGAAAGAGCAGTGTATGTGAAGGCTATATAGGAGTTATATAGGAGTTTATATAGGCTACTCAGCATGCTTGAATGGCTTGGCAGTGGACATAGTGTGTTACCTTTCTCGCTGCCAGCTCAGCACACGGCTATTAATTATAGTGTGACGCTGTGTCACTTGACTGAGAGGTCTCTTTTCTGTGTGAACGAGAACATCCTCATCACCATACTGAGCCTGTGCACACTCCCCTCAGGCCATCACCTCCCTCTAATCAAAGAGGACAAGACCCAGTCTACAGACCTGTTTGTGTACGTGTGTGTGGCCATGTTTTTATATATTGGTGGGGACCAAAAGTCCCCACAAGGATAGGAATATCTGACAGCTTTGACCTTGCGGGGACTTCTGTCCGGTCCTTACAAGTCAAACTGCTTCCTTTTGGTTAGGGTTAGGGTTAGATTCAGGTGTGGACATAGCATTAATTAGCTGCATGTCAAAGCAAGGATAGTAAGCCAAATGTGTGTGTGTGTGTGTGTGTGTGTGTGTGTGTGTTAGGAGAGGGATAAAGGGCATGACTCGGAGCAGGTGTCTGCTGTGCTGCTCGGTGTAGTGCGCTGCCTGCACCCTGCTGGGCGGAGGGACGGAGTGAAAGAGGGAGGGAGTGAAAGAGGAAGGGAGGGAAGAGCACTGCTGAGGGTGGAGATCGAGACGGAAGTGCAGAACAGCACTCGTTTTTCACCGACCGATCGTTCGTCCGCGTGCAGCCTACCTGCCTGGCGGTGACGCGCTTCGGCGGGAAACGCGCTTCCTCGAGCGTTGGACGCACGCGCACGCGCGCCCTCGCGTAAAAGAAGGGCGGCCTCACGCGCTGCTTCTGCTTCTGCCACTGCTGCTGCTTCTTCTTCTTCTTCAGCGGATCCGGATTTAATCTGTTTCACTTGTGAGCGAGCTGAGAGAGAGACCCGACTCTGCGCCACTCCAGGGATTTTTTGTTGTTGTTTTATTAAATGGATACGAGCTTTCCTCACGATGGACGTGGTGATAAACGCCGTTTTCCGGCCACAATGTCCTCGTAAATCCGAGGAATAAACGAGGGGGAAAAGTCGTTTAACGGTCTCGTAGCTCTGCGGAAACTCTTCGACTTCTGAGCGGCTTCTTTTGTCCTTCACACCACACCAACTTTCTTTCTCCACTCGCGGTTACGTGGGTAGCTTAGAGTCAATTCGCCTGAAACACACACACACACACACACACACGGGAAGACACAGCGAAGGATTGAGAAGAAATCTCTACTTTGTTGGAATTTGTTGTGTGTTTGTGGATTATATCGCTGAGGAGGACCAGCCGGAACGTCATGTTCCTCTTTGTGGTGTTTTGGCTGTGAACTGGGTAAGTAAACATCAAAATGGCTTCAGTCAAGTCTCACAAACTAGACGGTGATACATCGGCATTTTAGTATCGAAACAATCATCTGATTCTGAAAGGAATAATGCTGAAAGAAACAGAGGTTTCATAGCTAACATCAGACCTGCAAATCTCCTTCAGTTTACCTGACAGTTCAAGTGCTCAAAACGCTGTCTAACTACTAACCAATAAACACTGAATTGTCCTAATAATAATTATAATAATAATAATAATAATAATAATAATAATAATAAAAACCTATAGATATGTCCTTTGATACTCAACCTACACATGTATTTAATACCACTTCACTGTTTTTACCTGACAATATGCTGTTATTGCTGTTATATATATATATATATATATATATATATATATATATATATATATATATATATATATATATGAGATGTTTTGACGTCAGTGTTTGGTAATAACATGTGTAATAAACACCAGAGAAAGCCAGATATCTTAGTGAAGTGCACCTTGCACACTGGATGCAATAGGAAGCAGTGTATAATCTAATGGCTTATGTTTTACTGATTTAACTGAGACATGCAGGTCATGACCTGGTTTGAGTTTTATTACAGTTTTAATAAATCCATGTACACGTTTCTAAGAATGTTATAAAATTACAACACACCCCAGTTTATTTCCCAAACAGGACATGGTTTGGATTTCACTCTGTGTGACATGCAGTATATTACAATAATATGTGAACTTACTGATCTGTTTATTAGTTTTGTCTCAAATTTTCCAATGTTAAGAAAAAAAACTCCCTTTGCTTCTGAGAGTAAAGAAATCCACACAAACTGTCAAATTGGCTTAGAATATCACAAAAACCCAATTACCTGAAATTGTTATAACCTTTGCAGTCAGTATTAGCAGAGATTTTCACCTAGCACACAAGAGCCCTGAACATCCATTAATTAATGGCAAGGTCATTTTAAGTAGTTCCTCATCATGGTGAGTTCTTTTGATTCTTCTTAACCAAGGACAGAGCTTAGCTGAGATTTAACCGTAAATAAACGGACTAGTTGACTAAGTGCAATCATTTACCCTGTTCCTTTCAGGATGTTCTTTTCAGTGTAATTTATGAGGCCCAGAGCCCTCACTAAAAGCTGTAAACATGGAGCTGCTTAGGATATGTGATGTGTTTTATGGAGATATTTAATATTCCCGTAGATTATGAAACAAGGCCTAGTGATTTGACATTGCTATAACAATGTTTCCATTAGAGTGATTATTCACCAGACAGCTTATTCAAGACAATCTCTCAAAGTACATAAAACATGTGGATTCTTGCACTGACTAAAGAAAAACCAAACTCAGACGCCAGACTTTACTCCATTTGACTCAAAACATCTCAGATCTGTAATGTTATTGTATGCCTGAGTGCTGCTGAAATACAGAAACATCTCCTATTAGCTCTGAGCAGATGGCATGGTGAGAAATCCCCAAGGACCAAGGAGAAGACTGCAAAATGCAATATCTTGTTAACCAATTAGTGTCCTGATAACTTAAGGAAGTGTATGTGGTGAGCCAAGTGTGTGCTAGTAATCGCTAAAATAATTGGATTGGAAGACAGCACCATTACCATGAATCATGTCAACGTTATTGAAGGTTACAGAGACTGTTATTCCTGACATTTTGATAAATGCAGTTACTAAAATGCATTTAATAGACAGTCATAAGAGGTAAAGTACGACCACTGATGTAATACATTAACATTCGCCTTGTGTTGCCTTTGCCCTTTAAGACTGCGAAAACCGAAGCACTTAAGAACGTAAAAAGATTATGGTTATACGGTCTCCAGTGTTAGTTAATGGTATTTAGGTCTTTAAATTAGAGACGGTGCTTTAGAAAAGGTGCTGTCTAGCACATATGTCAGCAGGAGCCAAAGCCTGGCTTGTGACCCCAAACACCGATGGCAAGGCCTGCTGGGATTCCAGGGTCGGGGGTGATCGTCAACCTGCTGAGCCAGGGCTCCAAATGAAATGCTAGTAGATGTGGATACCTTCCTTTAGCAAATGACGCCTCAGAGGCGTGAGGCATTAAAGCCCTTCCTTGTGACTACATGCCACTGTGCACAATTCTAAAATTGGAGGCAGAACCCACACTGATTTTTTATTTTTCATAGATGTATCCAGTTGCATCATATGGCGCATCTGTGTCTTGCAAAGCCTATGGGCCATCGTAGTGCACTTGAGTTAAAGGGCACTTGCTACAATTACAGGCGATTTTCCTCCAAGTAGTTCTTGGAATCCACTTTAATAGGACAGCTGTGACAATTAGCAAGTTTAAAACAGCAATCTATAGATAACTTTCTCAAATATAGTCTTGCATGATGTAACATTTACTGCCAAAGTTATATGACTCCAGTTTGATTATCCCCAGTTTATGATATCTAATATCACATGCCGCAGCCACTGTAACAGCGTAACTGAGCAATGTTAGTCTCTCTGTGACTGATAGCACTGATCTCTAAAGCATGTAAGCTTTAAAAGTTTTAAAAGTCATGGGTTCATGCCCTGGCTGGGGATGGCCTAGTTACATTAGCATGTTGTTGATATGGGATATGTGTCTGTGCTGTTGGTATGGTGCTTCTGCTGAGGTACCATTTAAAGTAAGATAAGGTCCCAGCGGAGCTAAACTGCAGCTCATCCACTTGGCTGAAACCCAGCTGTCAAATGCTGACAGCTTCCCTCAGCGCAGAAGTCTTACCTTGTCACTGCCTGGAATAACTAGAGCAGCTATTTGTGGAACTGTTTTTGGCCCCAGCCTCGGTATTGCTCACATTGTGTTGCAACCGGCCATGGCCGAAGGTTTTTGCACCTTTGTAACTCCTGTGGTCTATGTTTATTAAAAGGACATCCCAGAATGTACACATTCACATAGGAGCACAAGGTCTCTACATGATCTACTGCTTTAGGAGTTAAAATGTTATTGCAGCCTGATTGTAGCTGCTTGTGTATTCTATTTTTATTTTATTACATTGTCAACAGAAAGTCTTTGCAGAGGACTTTTGAAGAGCCTATTAAAAATATGCCTGAAAGCTTTTGATACAAAATCCATTTCCTGCACATTCAGGACTCTAAATTTTCCAAGAACTATTGTGAGGCATTCCAAGAAAGTGAGGCATTTGGCCTCTGCAGATTCATAGCCAGAGCTCTTAATGCGGAAAAACCAACATGCAGTGGAATGTCAAACCTCATTTAAAAGCTATGAATGGCCTACTCATACTGGAATTGGTGCAAATATGTACAGCAGTAAAACTGTTATGTTTGAATGTGTAACCTGGAATATATATATATCCAAATATCTCATGTTTTCAATCTGACTTGGTGGGTACTGTAGCCATTTCAAAAACAACACTGAAAAAAGAAAACACTGTGGCCCACGGCACAAAGCCACAAATGCATTTTTTTAAACCACATCTCTACAATCACATCTATTTTTAATTCATATATTAGGGATTGCTCACAAAAGCTTTCTGTTGCCAGGCCAGGAAGGCAGAGCTTTAAGTGCAGACTTAATTGCAACTGGCTCATAGATGATGCATAGGAAATAACCCATCCAAGGCCACTGCATGATATATTAATTCGCAGTCCAGCAGAGACATAGGTATGAATGTTAGTACAGACGGATCCTGAGAGACTGGAGAGCCTGTACAGGGTTCACATTGTTCTCGTGGTAACCTGAGCTGAGCCAGGCATGAGTGGAGGGAAGGGAGGGATGGTGTGCAGCCAAGGTGGACTCTGTTGAAAGATCAGCAAGACAGCTGCCCATTCGGGAGCTTTCAGCGCGGCTCAAATAAATACTTTGACTACCTAACTTACGAGCGTTAAGATCCCACACACACATTAGAGCCGCAACTGCAGCAGCTCGTCATGTTGGCCCTGTGGAGGCGGCCCAGCCCTTTCTCATTTGTAAGGTCATTCTTTAAAGCCATCCATTATAGGGAAGGAGTGGAGGGAGTCCCTGGGGTCCTCTGGGCTGCAGATTGTTATACTAGCGTGCTAGGGGGATTGGTTTCTAGGAAGCAGGCGGCACGACACATCCCAGAGGCATTGACAGCTATTGTGTGCATGCCCGCCCTACATCACTGCCGCTAATCTCTAACTGAGAGAAACCTGACCGCTAAATAATGGAAGAGCTCAATGCCAGCGCACTCACCTATTTCCTGGCATGGACCGATTTACTTGCCGCAATTCATGTGTTCTTTTCAAAGTCTTCTGTCTTACACGGTACATTGAGAAAGGGATTATCTTCGATGCCAGGGCCGTCTTGCTCAAATAACACAGTATGTTTTATTGAATGCAGCCAGAGTTATCTCAGGGCTACATGTAAGGTTTGGGACTGTAATTACATGTTAGTGTCTTAATAACTACAGTACAAGCTTGTTGAAAATGACGTTTGAAATTTTCTTATTTAAAACATTTTATATAGTGTGGAAGAAGTCAATGCCTTTTATATAGTGATTGATGTTAGTAATGTTCTGTGGTGCATTCACCATCAAACAGGCTTAGTGTTGGGGGGAGTGTGTTTGCTTGCCAGAGAGAGGGAGAGAGAGAGAGAGAGAGAGAGAGAGAGATATAAGGGAAGTCTTCGCTTAGACTGTGTGTTACCCTACACCACAGACGGTGAACTTTCAGACAGAAGTAGAGTATACAGAAAGAGCTCCCTGGTGCCTTTTTTGAGAGCCATAGAAATCCACTGGAGGAAAATTTCATTAACTCAGCTCGTTACACTCTAGCTGGACTGCAGACTTTCCGCACTTAAAGCGGCAGATCTGCAAAGATGTAAAGCTTGCATTGCAGTGGATATCTGCAGAGGACTCAAAGCTGTTGATTTGACAAAATTAAAAACCCAGTGTGACTCATAACACATTCTCCTCTTCACCTTTTGATTTATTTCCTCCTGTTCTATAAATATTTTGAAGTGTAGATCAAAGGTTATTGTATCGCCTTGAAAAAGAAATGCTGGGAAGTGATTATATTGAAGTGTCTGTTGCGCTGGAATGTAGTAACTTCGTGTGATACTCAAACGTTGGGCAAATGTTGCTGTATATGTGAGCACAGTTATGGACCAGATGCCCCTTTAGCTGACTGGGACTCATTCACAGCTAAACTAAAAGCAACATGAGAAACTATCAGTGTGCAAGAACAACTGTTTCTCTGTTTCGGTCATTTGTCAGTTGCACTCAGGCAGTGCTCTCTACAAACCGCCATGTTGCGGCAGAATGTACAGGCTGTCCCTTGTCCTCCATTGCCAGCGTAAACACTTTCTGACTTTCCTCTCTGTCTTTCCGCAAGCTTACCTCAAATCATTCCTGAATCCTCCATCTTTTCTTTTGTGTACACACAAACATCTTCCAGTGGCTCCTTCACAAGATTTTCCTGTCACTCTGAGCAGGACAAAAATGTAGAGAACAAGAGTATTTAACCTTCAGCTAATCTCACCTTTGTGTGATTGGAGGGATTAGGCCATTAGACTCAGCATGCCTGGGAGGTTTAGCTCAGTAATGGGGTTGATGAATGACAAAAACTGCTTGGACAAGAGAGGTGCCGATTGAAATAGGAAGACACATTTGCTGGTGGGCTGACAGCTTGAGAAGCTTAACCCTAATACCTAACCTGCATCAAAGGAACATTAATGTACCATGACTCAAACTGGAAATAAGCACTTAGAGTCACAATCGGGAATTTCAGTAAGGGAAAGTGGCAGCTTTGAATTTTCTAAATCACTAAAATGGCTGTAGTAATATTTCAGTCACACTGCCTGGTGCAGAAATGAATGCATAGAACTGAATTTAAAAGGTTTAAATGGTTTGTAAACAAAGAAAAAACTGCATGATGTTAGCTCAAAATGTATAAAGTAAATGCCATACATTTTTGAAGATGACTTTATAAAAACCCTGATTAGGTTTAATTAATCCATGTTTATAAATAAGAGTGCCAAAATAGAACAATTTTTAATAACTTCTTTATCTGTACAATCAGTTCTTTTAATAAACACAGTGGTAACGCCACAAATCAACCAGCTCCACAATTGCACAAGCACCACAAATCCACCAGCTCCGCAATTACACAAAGGTGCACTGAAGATTATTTTGTGGTCTATATCTCAAGTGCTTTGTAGCACAAAGGCATGTTCCTTGAGGCAGCAGTGCTCTTGTCTGCTGTTCTTCCTGGCGTTACCATGCTCACCCCCCTGTGGTTGCATCACCCCGCTCAATACAAACCGTTCACCGGGGAGAAGCGATGCTCTGCAGAGGAGGAATAAGCTGTTCCTACTACTCCCTCCTCCATGGACCCCTGGTGCTTCCCAAAAGGAGCTTTACTCTAAGAGAGCCTAACCATCCATTATGGACCTCTCAAAAGACCTTTCACTCTAGATACAACAGGCTCCAGGGGGGAAAAAGGCCCGAATTGACAGCCCTACACAAAAGAGATTTACTGCTTATCTTCATGTGCATGAGTGGCATTCAAAAAGAGGTAATTGCAGGTTGTATACATCGGCAATCCTCCTGGGATTTCAGGCCTCCGCCCCATTTGCATTCACTATTGCCGCTCCCCTGGGAAGGTCCAGTAAATGTCAAAGTGACACCAACATTAGCCATTAAATGCTAGGTTTACTTTGAGTGCAGCAGAATTAAAAGAGCACGGCAGCGTAATGTCATGGAAAAGGTGCTGCAATAAAAGCAGAAAGGCTCGCTTTTATTTTCCTTAACCCCTGCTTTATTAGCTCTTTCAAATGACATGGCCCTCCCTGCCATACCCTACTCTCTGTTGCTTTTGTCCTGGCTGCGTTACTGCAATGTGCTCTGCCCTGTTTAACAACATTAAACAGATAGCATTATACTAACGTCCTTTCTTGGAACAACATGCTATCAAATGAAATTAGTGGATTATTAGTGGCCTCATCCTAAATTAGGTTATCGTCCATAATGTAGTCTGACTACACTGGATGTATTTTCGTTCAAATACTAGTCCACAGAGATATGCAGTAAACACTATGAAGGGGAATAAATTCTGATACTTCAGTAAAGTCACATTGACAGTTGTAAAATATTTGCGCTGATGAGATTTCATTTTGTCTCTTGCAGATATCAGTGATGTTAATGATACTACAAATACAAGTCCAGACGAAATTGGGTTTGGAGATTTTACGAGAAGAAGACTAAAGTTCAGTCCTCTTTCCTGGTAGCAAAAGAAGGCACAGGAAAACAAAAAACCATCTCTGCACACTAACTGTGCACGAGAACCTTCCAAGTAAAAGCTGTCGTATAAAAGTCCCTGTGCTCCTGGGATCAACAGGATTGCACCATGTTTTCTCCAACTGCAGCCATAGCTCCTCCTCCACTCCTAACAGGAAATGCTCTAGCCGTGCCTGGTTCTTCTCCTGCAGGTCCCTACACAGGTACATTACTGCATGCTTTTGTTTATGTGTTCTAGACATCAAATATTTAAATATTTGGGAAATATTGCATTTGTGTAAGCTAAGTGTGCGTTATTGTTGAAATTACAGAGCAGGACCTGCTGCGCCAAGAGCTGAACTCACGCTTCCTGGCCTCTCAGAATGTGGATAGAGGAACTCCTCTGGCTGCTCCGTCGTACCTACGCACCGAGTTCCACCAGCACCAGCACCAGCACACACACCAACACACACACCAGCACACCTTCACCCCTTTCCCTCATCCGGCCATCCTGCCAGGCCCTGTAGCACCCCTGGTGCGTACAACCACCAGACATGTGAGGATGAGTTAACGAGGCTGCTTTTTATTCTCCTAATGGTCACATTTGTAAAAGTAACATGTAAATGTAACACTTTTAAACTGTAAACTGATTTCGCTGGAGGACTAATGTGACCATAGTTAGTGGATCTGTAATAGTGACGCTCTAGTGTATTTGTTGTTGCATGTGTATACCAAATACTTTGGATTGAATCTCTTCTGTCTGTAAAATAACATTTTCTTCCTTTCTCTCCAGTTTGACAAATACCCACCAAAGGTCGACTCCTTTCACAGGCACAATGTACGTCTTACGCTTTTCATTCTACATATAGTGGCTTTTCATTCATGCCTAGACCAGTGCATTTTTATGTACATTAATCCCTCCAAATCTTTCTAAACAGCATTTGTAGATCTTTTATGAAAAATTGCATTCTCACTCACCTCATGGACTAATGATCCATTATCCCATCATCTTTTACAGTTACTTCAGTCGTATCCTTCAGTAATGCCGGGAATGTCTCCCATGGTGCCCCCAACAGGGATATTCAGCTCTCTGCAGGGAGCCTTCCAGCCCAAGGTACTGCAGCTCCACATACACAGACCAACTCAACTTACCTTCTTTTTAAAATATTAGAAGATCGTTTTGCTCAAAATTAAGTTTAGCTATATTTAACTTTGGTAGTGCTTATAAAATATTAAAAGAATAAAGTTTGGCAGTTGAATTCATAACCTTTTCTGTGAGAAGTGTTATTGATTGACCTATAGAATAATACCATTATACAGTATGCTTTTTGTGACTTGTGATTTGTTACAATAGGCCTCCAACCCACTTGATGTAGTTCCTGGTCCGGGAGCAATGCCTCGTCCACTCATACAGAAGGAATCCAGAGTAAGCGTTCGGATTAATATTACCATGTATCTAACTATAGCTTCAACGTGCAGTTATTACACACGGCTGTGAAATTGTCTCGTCACCTAACTTAACTTACTCGTGGTACTTTCTGGTCTGAGTACGCATTTAAATGAATAAACCTACTGTTTGCACAGTATAATGTGTCTGTCAAGGAACATTTGGATTTCAGTGAAGTTGATTTAAAGTACACAGGTGGACAGTGAGTAAATATTATTTATGCTTATTCTTTTCTAGTTGTTAGACTCGGCATGTCCTACACCAAAGGTAAGAGCTACACCATGTCCCACAGATTAAGCTTTATTCAGCCATCTGTACAAATCGGAAATACAGTAATTTCCCTGTTTTTTTTTATTTTTTTTTTTATAGAAGCCAGGGAAATGGTGTGCGATGCACGTTCACATTGCATGGCAGGTGTACCACCATCAGCAGAAAATAAAGGTATGTTAGCAGATCAAACACTGGCACTGTAGCATGACTCTTATTATGTTTGTTTTGGACGCTATTGTTCCTTCCGCCTTTCTCCATCTGTGTTTACCAGATCACTGATCTTGGGCTTCTGTCATTGCTACTAGAACGCTAAGCTCCTTTCTTGTCTGTGTGCATTTCAGAAGCAGATGCAAAATGAGCCACACAAGCTAGACTTTGGGTTGAAGCCAGAGTTCCTGAGTCGACCTTCTGGTTCAGGCCTCTTAGGAATGATCCAGCAACCGCGTGACTTACCCCGCCCTTCCACCATCTTTTCCAGTGCTGGTAAGTCATGGGGCTCTGTTATATGCAGTGACACAAGAGCAGACAAGCAATAATGGACATTTACTCTAACAGTATTTAGTAGAGATCTAATAAGTCTATAACATAATTTTCACATTAGCTGTGCAACATTTCTATATACAACATTTCTCAGGATCACTTCTCTACTGCCCAGAATGTTCAGTGAATCAGACATGGAAAATTATTTGGTCAAAATATTAAAATATAATATTTATAGTAAATAGTATATATATATATATATATATATATATATATATATATATATATATATATATATATATATATATATAAATGATGATAGAACAAAATTATTTTTAGTCCATTTTGACAAGTGTTTCTATTATCAGGTTCCACACACCCTTCGGTATCTCCCTATGGATACTTACCCCATCCTCACACCAATCTCCACACACCCCCCTCTCATCATGGTAAGACTGGGTTCCCATGTGATTATTGTGTAATTCTCAGGAATCATTGTAAACACACATTAAAACATTGTATTGTTTTGAATATGTAGACCCTCTGAGCAAGCCACCAGTGTTTGGAGGTTTGGGAATACTAAGCTCCACAGCGTTCGGAGGGCTTGGAAATCCCACAATAAGTAAGTAATCAAAACCTGCTTTTTTTGAGGTTTGATTCTTCTTTTTATAGACCTTTTGAATTGTTGTAAAATGTAAAGCAGAAAAATTTAATCTAAAAATACTCACTCTTTTCTCCAAATAGCACCAAGCTCTGCACATGGCAGTAAAGACAGTAAAGGAGTTTCAGCAGGACCTCAGGAGCCCTGGAACAGGCTGCAGCAGACACCCTCCTCTTTCCCTACACCCCCTGCTTGGCCCCAGCCCCCTGAACTCGAAAGAGTAATGGACAAGAGAGACTTTGTACTTAACAAAGAAGAGCATGAAAGGTCTGAAATTATTTTTTCTTGCTATTTATCTTTAATGGAAATGGACACCAAAGGCACTCGTACGTGCTTGTTGAACATCCCATTCCAGATTTAGTTCCCCTTAACTAAATATAAACATCAGTTATAATAATCTCCACTATTCTGGGAAGGCTTTACGCTAGATTTTGGAGCGTGGCTCTGGGGATTATCCCATTCAGGCACAAGACCATTAGTGAGGTCAGGCGCTGATGTCGGGTGAGAAGGCCTGGGGCACAGTCGGCGTTCCAGTTCATCCCAAAAGGTGCTCAGTGGGGTTGAGGTCAGGGCTCTGTGCAGGCCACTTAAGTTCTTCCACTCCAACCTTCAAAAAACCATGTCTTCATGGGCTTCGCTTTGTGCACAGGTGCACTGTTATTTTGGAACATGTTTGGACCTCTTAGTTCCACTGAAGGGAAATTGTAAAGCTACAGAATACAACGGCATCCTATACAATTGTGTGCTTTTCAACAGTTTGGGGAAGAGCTGCAAATGGGTATGATGATCAGGTGTCCACAAACCTTTGGCCATATAGTTTGTTTCATTTGTTTCCTGTTTTCATTTTGAGACAGAAAAAGAGTGCAGTAATAAATAATATTTATGCGTATAAATAGTTTTATGTAAAATCAGTAGACTTTGACCAACGCATATTTACAGTTTGCTTATATTGCTTTACCTCCTTTTTGCAGGGACACAAAAGAGAAGTTAAATGTGAGACACCTGTCACCTGCTAACACAAGCCCACAGAGTCATAAGCAAACAGTACAGTCTTCAAGAGACACTCCTGAGCCAAAAGACAAGGACAGAGCCAGAGAACGAGTACAATCCCAGGAACCCCCCACTCAGAGTGGAGAGACAGAGGATCAGAGGCACAAGGACAGCCAGCAAGAGAAGAAGGAGAAAACTGCTAAGGGTGACCAGCGTCCTACAGAGGAGAAGGCTACTTCTGAGGACACTTTGTCCCCACAGCAACAAAGGATTCGAGTTGAGAGGCGCAGCAGTGATGGATCACAGTGGGAGCCAGATGCAAAGAGGAGTAGACTGGAAGCTGAGAGTGCAAAGAGTGTCCATGTTAAAGTAAAGGAGGAGAGGAGAGAGAATCAGGACTCTCCTGAAATCAGACCACCTTCTAAAATCTTGGAGAAACCAATGCAAGACCGAAGAACCCCAGGCATGCAGCCTTTGCCCATGTCATCAATTCCTGTACCTCTAGGAATGACAGGATTTCCACATGGCCTGGAAAGGACTCGCTTAATGACACCCCTTGTTGGGATGAACCCACTGTCTGGTGCTGAGCGATTTCCATACTCTCCCCAGCATTGGGATCCGATTCGGAGTATGAGCCGTGGTCTGGACATATCTCAAAAAGACCCTGTTGCCAAGGAGCTGCTGCTGAGGGGCGACCCACTGCAGCGTGTTTACCCACGCGAGCCGCTCCTCCACCCGCTGGCACTGGAACAGCAGCAGAGGTGCCAGCTGGAGGAGCGCCATCGCCTGGCACTGCTGCGTGAGGAGAGTGAGAGGAGCCGCCTGCTGGCACTGCACCACCACGCCACCCTCGAGACCCAGCTGGCACATCCCGGTCTCCTGCCCGCACCCTACGCCAGCCCGCTGTTCCCGCGCCTGGCACTGCCTCACGCTGCACCCTATGGCACTCTGAGCAAGGCTCTGCCTCCTGCAGGCTACATCCATGCCCCTCCGCCCCCTCTGCTGCCTGGAATGCCCATGCGGCCCCCTTCTCCCAGACGGACTATGCCACTGGCGGACAGAAATGTCGAGGCGCCATGAGTGGGACATAATGAGGGCCTCACTGAGGCTGAGCCAAGCACTTCATGTCAAATACGTGATAAATATGGAAATGTACAGGGGCAAAAGCATCTGGGCTGTTGCCTGGATCCAGATTAAGTCTAGATTTTCATTTAATTGCAGTGTCAGTGGTGATTCAGAGTTTTTTTTTTTTCAACTTCCGCTACTCAATTCATTACCAGGAAACTGGCCCATCATTTTTTGTGAAAAAAATTAAAAAGAATTTTAAGAAAAGAGGCTCATTTATTTTATTGTTCGATTAATCTTGACTAGAGTAAACAACATTAGACAGTTGTAACAGTTACAACAAAATTAAAGACAAATAAATAGTGTTGTCAGCAAATGTAAACTGACTACATATTCAATTTCTCTAAAACAGAAACATTTGTTTACAAGTATAATAAACACTATGTAAAACCTGTAAAAACAATGTATCAGCTAAAACAACTGCAAAATGACTTAAAATGCAGATTGATGTAAAGAGGAAAATTTACAATCAGTATTTAGAACCAGAGATTATTTCCAAGCTGAAACATGAATTATTATAAAATCAGATTTATCATTTCCAAGCCGAAATATCATTATAAAATCAAATTTAACAAAGAGCATTTAAAGAGGAATATTTTACCCTAAATTTGATAACCTGCTAACAAAAATCCAGATTTTTTGCTTTGCTTGTGTAAATCAGATGCAGTATAACAGTAATGGTGGTTTGCAGTGTTTTGCGTATGTAATTTCTCCTCACACTACATCCATACCCAGCCCTCGAGCTACAGCAGCCAGAGCTCTCACTGCCCCTGACTCCACCCCTGAGTCTGCTGTGTTCTCTTGATCCCCGTTCATCTCGGTCACTGTGCTCAGTATACAGTACACTGGTGCTCTGTCCTTTAATGCACCATTGTCATCATTCACAAGCACTGTCATAGAAGAGGAGGAGGAGGAGGATGAAGAGGAGGGGTAGGGAGACGGTGTGGGAACGTCATTCATACTCTCTGCTTGTAGCGCTGGTCTCTTAGTCTGAGCACTCGAGCCGGAGAGCTTGCGAGGGGTGCGTTTTTCTGCCATGTTCTTTATCAGCTCTTCTGTCACCTCAACAGTCTCAAAGCGAACCATGTTCAGGCGCAGGTAGCCGTCCTCATCTTCTTTATACCTGCTCATCAAAAAGAGATTATTAGTTAGCTAGAGAACAAAATTAGAATAAGATTTATTACTACATAAAGATTACACAATGCGAATGGGGATGTTTTATTTAATATTTTTATTATAAATTGAATATTCAGTAAACTAGGAGTCAGCAGCTGGCAGACAGTGGTGCAGATGCAGACCCAGAAAGCATTTCAGTGGAGCAAAGTAAGTAATTGGCGGGTGGGGGGGACATACTGTATCAGAGCTGACAGTCTAGTCTTGTCACACAGGGCTACACAAACACAAACAGTCCACATCTGTGCACAGGAACATCTGTACACCTGCTCATTTATGCAGTTATCTAATCAGCCAATCAGGTGGCAGTAGCACAATGTATAAAGTCATGCAGATACAGGTCAAGAGCTTCAGTTAATGTTCACATCAAACAACAGAATGGGGAAAAAATGTGATCTCTGTGACTTTAACCATGGCATGGTTGTTGGTGCCAGATGGGCTGGTTTGAGTCTTTCAGAAACTGATGATCTCCTGGGATTTTGACACACAACAGCCTCTAGAGTTTACACAGAATGGTGCGGGAAAACAACAAACTTCCTGTGTGCTTAGGGTTTGCAGCTTGTTGAGAGAGATCAGAGGAGAATGACCAGACTGGTCTGAGCTGACAGAAAGTCTATAGTAATTCAAATAAGCACTCTTTACAACTGTGTTGAGCAGAAAAGAATCTCATAACACACAACACATCCAACCTTGAGGTGGATAGGCTACAACGGCAGAAGACCACATCAGCTTCCACTCCTGTCAGCCAAGAATAAGAATCTGAGGCTATCATGGGGACAGTTGAAGACCAGGTGATTTTATTTTTCTAATCTTCAACTGTCCAGTTTGGGTGAGTCTGTGCCCATGATAGCCTCAGATTCTTGTTCTTGGCTGACAGGAGTGGAACCTGATGTGGTCTTCTGCTGTTGTAGCCCACACACTTGCATGTGTGTGCTCCCAGCATGAAGAATGACCAATACGGGTCTCTGAGAGGTGGACCTACTGTCTGATCGGCAATGTGTACTGCTTATGCTTTGGATCCAATTTTGACCTACTGTGCAAACTCAGTCAAAATGGCAGCTTTCAATACAACCAAATTTAGGCTTCAAAACCGCATAAAGGGAGTCAATGGTGCCATGTTGTCTACTCATATATACAGCCATTGGGCTAGAAATATTAAGTCAGAAAGGGGAGAGCTTTCGAGCTTTCAGACAGTATTCATAGAGTTTTCATTTTATAAACTTTGGTCTGATTAGCAAACTGATGACATGACTTCCTTAAAAAAACAGTCAACAACGAAAACAGCATATTTAAATGTGAATGGACAGAGAAGTATGCATTCATTCTCCCTGCATTACTACAAAACAAAATATATCCACTTCAAATTGCCTTATTTACAGCAATAAATGAATCATTAATGGTTCAGCATTAAAAGGTAACTGTTGTCACCATTCATTCAGGTTAGTTACTTATATGACCTTTGAAAGCAAAGAGTTTTATGTAACTGAACCTTCACAAATTTTAGTTAAATACTCCTGAAATTTACAAACAACTGAGGCATACAACGATCGTGCAGCATACCTGAAGCGGGAATGTCCTGATGGCCATTTGAGCTGATGTTTCTTTCTAAGGTGAAGGGTCAGGGTGTAACACCATGAAAAGTTCTTGTCACACAGATGACATTTATACCTGGACACCATGTTCCCCTGCTGGAACAGTAATAACAAGCCGCATAAAACTTCTGGCATGAGAAATGGCAGAAAACTTTGGCATGTGAGCATATGGTGCCCCCTGCTGGCTGACCTCATGTACTCTTTTATAGTGTTGTTTCATGGTGTGAGCCATGCGAGAAGAGTAACCGCAGCCCTCCACTGTGCAGCGGTAAGCTGCTCCTTCGTTGTGGGTCTCCATGTGCTTCCGCAGATCATGCTGATTCTTGAAGCTGAAGAGCAAAATACATTTTCACTCCAGTCCCACTCTTTTTTTTTTAAAAAAACTTTACAGAATAAGAAATGTGAGATGTGAGAATAAGATGAACAGAATTCGCTACCTGCTCTCGCAGAAGTCACAGGGGAATGGGCGCTCGTCACAGTGGCGGAATTTGATGTGGATCTTCAGGGTGGAGAGGGATGTACACGTCATGTCACAGAGTGGGCACTTTATGTGATTCACTGAAAAATTATCAAAAAGTTCATATAAGGAATGCCCATATAAATTCATTTTTAATTTCAATAAAATGGTTTAATATAGTGGTTCTCATTTCTGGTCCTGGAGTAACACTTCTCTGCACAATTTATCACTTCCACCTATTACTACCCAGACAAGCAACAGATGTAACACTTACATGTGATTACACAACACTTCTGCAATACCAAGGAGGCTATAATAACAGCAGGAGATAATTACATCTTCAGTTTTTTATATTTGAGTACTTATTAAGCATGTACTGATTTGCCATGTTCAATCACCAGGTTAATCTATGTAGTTGGAGGTGCCATTGTTTAATCTTGAGGTGCGCAATATCATATTTCTACCAAAGACATCTCCAAAACCCGTAAGCTTATATACTGTTACTTTAATCACAGAGAAAGAGTAAAAAACATGATCTGAACTGAAGGTTAACATGCCCTGGGAACACACCGTGCTGCCGAACGTGGTCTCTCAGCAGTCTCTCGTTAGCGAAGCCTTTGTCACAATGGGCACATGTAAGAGAATCTGAAACAGAAGATTATCGTGCAATCAGCACATTAATATCAAAACAATATAAAAAAATGTAAAGTAGTGGACTTCAACAATCTATCTGCATGTTTCAGATAAATAACTTCAAACTTTAATAAAACATATCTATAGCACTTAGAACCTGTCCGAGCCCACTATAACTCCATGTTACCTTGGACTATAATCATTATAGTTAGATCTAAATCTTATTATTTTTACTTTTTCAAATTTTAACATTTCATTCTTGAAACATAATTTTCCATGAAGCATCCATTATAGATGAAAGAAATTTACGTTTTAGTCCGCAACATTTTCACCCCTGTGAAATCTTTGGAATATTCCACAAGTCAAATGTTCAACAAGAGGTTTCATCGTTTCAATTTCCTGAAGATCATGGGAAGAAGAAAAGTAATCAATTTCTTTATTTTATCTGATATTGTGAAATCGACTGATGAGCTGACTTGTTACTCAGACTTGTTACTGAAATTATAGAATGAAAGTAAATTATTAATATAAAAGAATACATTTTAAGTAAATCATTACAATGTCCTTTAGCTTAGATGCTGGTTAACTACATTTTGTGTATTTGGTAATTGTATCCAGAAAAAAAAAAAACAATGCCGTTACTTTCAACCCTGTTATTTAATTAAGAGCAAAATGCAGCAACTGACAGCAAAGAAACTTGAGATAAAAATGAGATATTGTTGCCTGAGATGAGATAACACCTTAATGGATTGGGTTAAATGCATGTTTTCTTAGATTCAATGGTGAAAATGATTTTAAAATAAATTAATTTTTAAGTGTTACAAGGGCTAAATGGCACCCAATTGTGAAATCGCCCGTATACTTTAATTACTGACCCTCTGGCTCGGCCTGTCTCTGAATGTGATCAAAGAACTTAGTGTTGCTGGAGAACATGCAGCCGCAGGTAGGACAGGCCACCAGACGCTCCTGAGTGTGACTGCGCAGATGCTCACGCAGCCGATACTTGATCTTAAAGAAGGCATCACAGCCTGGAATGTACCAAACCTCAGTTAACTTATAACAAAGCAAATATAATAAAATAGTATTATCTATTTTACTTCTCAGAGATATGCACATTACCTTTCCAGCTGCAGAAGAGAGCCTGCTGTTGATCAGGGAGCGGCTGTAACTCCGTGCAGTGTGCATGCATGTCCACATGGCGGTAAAACCACTCCGGATTGTTAAAAGAACTCTGCCGAAAGAGAAAGCAACCGATTTGTTCGAGTACGTAACCAGCCATACTGTTTATCCCATTTCAGAACTCTTAATAAGAAAGATAAACAGGTGTACATGTGTTGAAGTTAACTCATACTAACATCACAGTGTTCCCACTGACACACGAATCCTTCAGAGATGTCTGTGACCAGGTTGTTGCTGTGCAGATCTTGAGTGCAGCTGGGAAGCTCAGGATGGGACTGGAGCAACTGAGTCCCGATGAACTTCAGTTTGCTGTGGAAGTTATGGAAGTGCGCATGTGCAATGAGCTCATTAGGACTTCCCATAGCCAGGAACTCGCAGCCCTGCCACAGACACTGATAATCATCTGAAAGAGACAAAACATCATGTAACACCAGCACACTTAAAGCAAAAGAAGGAAACGCGTTCTGAGATTTTTCCGGCCAAGAATTTTAACTTCTTGGCTGAAATGGATATGCAGGACACAGTGGGACAAAAACCAGAGAGTATAAAATTGCTTTGCTTTTTATTTATGATCTCAAATGAAAAACTAAATAACTATAGCAAGTAGCTTGCTAACCCAGCACTTTGGAATAGGTAGTGCTGCACTCCTATGAACACTTCATACGTGGGCAATAATGTGAATGAAACAGTTATTGCAGACGTTAAATTAAATGAAATTTTACAACAGGGCACTTCACGTGATTCTGAAATTTAAAAACTCCTGTGTGACTTCTTCCTTTTCATTCTGTTGATCAGAGAGCGACCACAGTGTACATATGCATGCATGAGACCTGTGATGAATAATAATTCTTAAAAATCTACTCCTTTATTTAAGCCAAAAAAAGAACAATGCACAAAAATGTTTTTATACATTAAGAGTGCTCTTAAAGGTGCATTAGGTAAGATAAGTCTTTTTTTCTTCAAAATTAGGTCTCTAATGGTTAGTTGGGTTTGACATTTGAATGATTCCTGCCCATGTTCACGAAACTCTGCCCCCAGAATCTACAGTGGCCTGTAGAGTGTCTATAAAATGACTAATAGAAGGCACGTCTAAACACAAACAAGCATTCCAGACCAGAAGTCCACTTTCCAAACGGGTTTTCTCAGCGACTTAATGCACATTTACTAGGACCATGACTTAATCCATTTTTTAATCATGTTCTACATATCTTCCAGATTATTTGTACAAGTAAGAAATAAAAAATAAATAAATAAATAAATAAATAAATAAACTATAGCACCTTTAAATGGGCGAGTCCTTCAGAGGTGTCTCAAGCTGTTAAGAGTGGTTAAAGGTGAGACAGAAGAGACATGCAAACAACTATTTCTGCTCCTGTAAGGATGTACTGCAGTTGGATTTGCATCCAAGTATTAAAAATAATCCCAATATGTATAATTGTTAGTTTGTGTAGTTACTTTTGAGCCTGTGAAAATGGAAGGACTCTGTAAAAATGGCTAAAAGGTTTCCTAAAGGGTTAATGCAAATTTTTTTGTTAAATCCCTTGAATTAAAGCTAAAAGTCTACACTTCAATCACATCTTGATTGTTTAATTTCAAATCCATTGTGGTGGTGTACAGAGTCAAACTTACAAAAATTGTGTCACTGTCCATATACTTATGGAGCTGACAGTAAACGGTAGGTTTATCTACCAAGAAGCACTTTCTGTGTCATTTCTTGACTTTAAAGGACTTACCAAGCTCCTCCATGGTGTCCCCGTCCCCAAGATGCTCCTTCAAATGTAAAGACATGTGATCACTCAGCTCCTCCATACTCCTTCCCTTAAAAGTACACGAGGCCCATTCGCATGTAATCACCATGTTGGAGAGATTTCTTTTTTTCGCCATGATCCCCTAAAGAGGCATGAGGTAACTTAGTAATGAGGCAACAACTCAAAGATTTTCTAGGCATGGAACATTATATATGACCAAAAGTCTGTGGACATCTGACCAGCACAACCATATGTGCTTTCTGAACATCCCATTCCAGATTTAGTTCCCCTTTGCTGTTAAAATAACCTCCATTCTTCAGGGAAGGCTTTCCATTAGATTTGGGGATTTGTACTCATTCAGCTTTAGTGAGCATTAGTGAGGTCAGACGCTGATCTCTCCTGAGGAGGTCTGGGGTGCAGTCAGCCTTCCAATTCATCCCAAAGGTGTTCAGTGGGGTTCAAGTCACGGCTCTGTGCAGGACACTCGAGTTCCTCCACTTCAGCCTTGTCAAATGATGTCTTCATGGAGTTCACTTTGTGCATGGGGCATTGTTATGCTGGAATATTTGGGCCCCTTAGTTTCAGTGAAGGGAAACTGCAATGCTCCTGCATACAAAGACATTGTACACAATTGAGTTCTTTCCTACTTTGTGGCAACAGTTTGGGCAAGGCCCACATATGGGTGTGATGGTCAGGTGTCAACTTTTGGCCATAGGTTTTGTTCATCTGCTACAAATAAGGCAAATACTAAGAAAATAAAACAGAAATGAATGGGATGCTAGGCCATTACAGGGCACCACGCACGTGCACACACACACACACACACACACACACACACACACACACACACGTCCATTTTCTGTACCGCTTATCCTACGCAGGGTCGTGGGGGAGCCTGAAGCCTATCCCAGGGAACTCGGGGCACAGGGCATGGGACACCCTAGACGGGGTGCCAATCCATCGTAGGGCACAATCACACACACAGAAATGTCAATCAGCCTACAACGCATGTCTTTGGACTGGGAAGGAAACTGGAGTACCCAGAGGAAACCCCAGAAGCACAAGCAAACTCTGCACACAAAGGGCAGGTTTCGAACCCCCATCCCCAGTGGTGTGAGGCAACAGTGCTAACCACTAAGCCACCCCCCAAAAAAACTCTACACTCCAGTGATCCTGGAGCTGTGAGGTGGCCAGGCTTAGGACTGTGCCACCCCATTCTAACTTTTAGTACAGAAATCAAATACAGTCACCCTGTGATACCGGTTCCAGATCCTGACACACTTCTAGTGCTGTGGCTCCCCTCATCCTCCAGACATCCCTGATTCATCCTGATGCTCTACTTCTGCTCGGAGCTGTCTGCATTTCTGACTCACCTTCTACTGCTGTCGATGCTCCCACATGGACACTTCCCAAAAACAGTTTATGCTCAAGACTCACTCTTGCTTCAGTGGACAATCTCACCTGGATACAGTAGACTTGTACCTAAGAACTGCTGCTGTAATTCAGAATATGCTCACACTCCACATCCTTTCAACACAGGCAGTACTGCCTCACTTTACAGTACAGCTACTGTTGTGTAAGAGTAATGATTTATAATCCCACCATCTCGTGTCAGCCAGAAGAGGATAAGTTCCCTTTTGACCTCTCAAGGTTTCTTCCTCAAGTCTCCTTGCTTAAACAGAAATCTACATCCGGATTGTCTACATCCAGAACTGAGCTAACTGAGCTAACTTAGCCTGCTAGCCAGCAGTGAGGGAGCTGGAGATTTGTTCACTGCATTATAACAGCTAATAACAAGTCAAACATTTTTATATTTCTATTCACCACACTGACATGTTACAGCTCTGGTTATAACAACATTCTCTCTGTGAGATAATTAAATACGCCAGTGTTTTTTTAAGTTCACTGACCGGAACTGTTGGTTCTTCTTAAGTTCACTGCTAAAAGTCTAACCATATATTAGCTGACTAGACAGATTAAATACTTACTGTTGCCACGCTGAGTTATAAACATTCAAAAAACAATAAGGACAAAGATTTAAAATTGTGTTCTATTGCATGAACCGAATAGGGCAACTGAAGTCTTGTGTACACATCCCTTAAAAGTGAGCTTGGGCGCGGGATAATGGCTGAATCTCAACTCCCCTTGCTTTGGATAAGTAGTGCACTATGTAGAGTGTATATATGTCATTATTCTCTACCTCATGTAGTCCACTTATATAGAGAACCTCGAGAGATATGGGAAACGGATTGGTTTTTCTGTCGCAGTTTGATTATGTCATCGGGCAAGAAAACAAAATAAGAGTCTTTCCTCCCCTGTCCGTGGTTTATACAATGTAAAGAAGGGAAAACGTCTAGAGACAATACAGTTAAAGACAGCAGGGTTTCTCCTGGCGTTTGGCTTCAGCATCGCCATCTTGTGAGGGAACGTTTGGTGTTGGCTTTCCCTTGAGTGCCTCCTTTGTAATGATAAAGAAGTTAATAGAGAAAAAGTACAGGATTTTTTAAAATCTAAATAAGTTAAAGGCAAGTTATACACACACAGAGTCCCAAATGCTACCACTGATCCTGGAGCTGATTAGTTGAATCAGGTATATGAGAGCAGGAAAAACACTATAATATGCAGGTCATGGAGTTCTCCAGGACCAGAGATGGGAATTGGTTGTGTTTTAGCACTTTCTTACCTACCTGTCTATATAAGGTATTGTAGGGTGCATTTACTTTTAGTCTAAACTTTATGCTTATGTTACTTTATTATGGGTTTCAGATTAAGATTATTGAGAAATGTACTTGGGTAATTTCATATTAGAAATGGTTCCAAGTAGAAACCTTTTTGGAGGATAACTGAGGAATAAAACACATGCTGTTATAGGAAAATGATTAACAACAGGGTGGTGTGATGCAGCCTGATGTGAAACAGTGTTACTGTTACAACCCTGAATTTTATTTTACTATTACAGCAAGTCCCTAAGTGTTATATTGCTCTTTTACTACAGCAGTTTGCCAGCAGTTTCTGTTGTCACTTATGTTATAATAAACAGTCTCTCCAACACCAGCTTCTCTTTCCTCTATCTCTTGAAGGTAATAAGACAAACACACCGGGTTTCTGAGCATCCACAAAGCCCTCCATCCTAAAGACTTGTTGGAAAACTCGTTTACTGTTTTACCTTCGAATGTTACAAGCACTGACCCTGGAGAATCCTAAAAGTAGGCCTACTTAAAAAAAAAAGTCTCATTGAAAGTATGAGACAGAATGACTCACCATATTAAAAATGACACATTTTTAATATCTGTTAATGTGGAGCATCCTCCATACGAATCCCTGTAAGTGTAGAAATGATAACATATTATAATGAATGCATTAATATAAAGTTTGCAGCCAGCACTATTGTCAGAGCTGCTGTTATAGAAAGTTAATCAACACCTTCTGGCCAATCAGAATCGAGCATTCAACAGCGCTGTAGTGTAAGAATTTGTAGAACCATTGCTTTTTTTAAAAAAAACTTTTTTATTTTTTAACCTTTTAACCAGGTGTACAAAAAACACAAAAGTGCGCAAACGTAGACTGTGCAGTACAATGCAGTAAACCCCTGGACAGGACACACAGCACACACTGACTATAAAGGACAGCAGAAGCATCATGTGGATGAAGGAGCTATGAAGTAGTACACACTCATTTTTTACATTTTTTACCTATTAAATAATTATTTTTATCAGCACAAATGCAGCACATTAGAGTCCTTTAACTGATGTGCCCTTTAGAATCACTCAGATATCTATATAATATAATATAATATAATATAATATAATATAATATAATATAATATAATATAATATAATATAATATAATATAACATATACAGAAACCTCAAAATTATGATTTTCCAAAGGTGCAGTATTTAAACTGGCCACAAGATGTCCTCGTTTTCAACAGCTTCACAATTTAACTTTTTTAATTTTTGTTAATAATTTTTGGACGTCAGAGGACAAAATAATTCAGCAGGATTTTTTTCTGGCCTGATAAGTGAAAATCAAAAACTATGTCACTAAGCCATTGCAGTGAAACTGCTTGATAGAAGTAACATGACTTAATTCATGTGACATCATATAATGTGTGCCTCTGTGTGTGTGTGTGTGTGTGTGTGTGTGTATGTGCTTCTTGTGCTTCAGGGGTTTCCTCTGTGTATTCCAGTTTCCTCCCCACTCCAAAGATTTGTGTTTTGGGCTAACTGGCATTTCCAGATTGTGCCCTGCAGTGGATTGGCACCCTGTCCAGGGTGTGCCCCACCTTGTACCCTGAGATCCCTGGGATAGGCTCCAGGCTCCCCGCAACCCTGTGTAGGATAAGCCGTACAGAATATGGATGGATGTACCACTGTAACAAAATAAGCATGAAGTTAGTTCAAATCATGTACATATAATTTAATCATTTTTAATATATATCGTAATTACCAAACATGGTTCTGGCTAACTGGGACAGTCTTAAAGAGGTTTTCCAGTGAAGTAAAACACATTAACATTAATGTAATCTGCCGTTTTATAACCCAACCCTAACCACTGTGCATTTATTGCAAATTAGAATGGCACCAAGGAGAAGAGAGAGAGAGACAGAGAGAGAGAGAGAGAGAGAGAGAGAGTGTGTGTGTGTGTACATGGGGAAAACAGTTTGCGGAGATTTTTGATTAGTGTACTGTGTTGTTTATTATTTTTTCAATCCTGTTGTACGCTGCTACTGCAAGAAAAAAATTATAAATTGTTACTTATATTTTAGTGGGGTTTTTACTGTGATATTTACTTTAATATTAATCTGTTCATATAGAATAAGTAGGAAAATATATTTAAGATTTTTGAAAACCTGTTATTGTTGTCAGAAATGAATTATAGAATGTGACTTCACCCAACATCTTAATATGTAATCAGTTTTACAGCTGTGTTCGTATAATATTAGAATATGTTGATGATGAGTTATTCATGATGTCATGAATAAGTCTGCTATATATAAATAACATTTTAAATTTGTCACTGAGTATGAAAGTAAAGACCTAACCCAACTGAATGTGTCCCAAAATATTAAACGTGTTGTCACAAATGATCAAACATGTCAATAAAAATGATTTCAGTCCGTTTTGACAAAAGGCTAAGCCATGCTACTTAAAATATGATATACATTTGTAGACAATCCATATGATATACACTGAGGATTGTAGAAATGTCTTATGCATTGGGGTGTTTTGTTGTACTAATAGCAAGAAAGCTGAATATTTAAAACCTGAACTGATAGATCACCCCAGAACTGATCGATCATTGTCCAGTTGGACGTTTGAGGAACAAGCTCAATTCCTTCATGATTCAGTTTTCATTGATCATGTGATTCCTGGTTTCTTCTTATAAATGAGCCTGTTCTTTTTTTTTAATACACTGATAGAGAAAATGAACAGGCCGAATCAGTTTAATCCACAGTAGATTGACTTTAAGTCAGACAGGGCTTTTTGACATGTTATTTGTTTCTGAAGAGATGTGGTGATTATTCCTTTCAAATCATCCTCATTTTTCATCCAAACGCTATATAAACATTGAGGCAGGCTCTTTCCTGTGGTGAGAACACACAGAACTTTGTGTAAGTGAAAGGAAAACCTGATTATTATAAAACCTTAAAAAAATGAAAGTATACTTAATTCACTTCATATCTAATACCCAGGTTAAATCTACACTAAAAGGCTGTGTTTACTCTCCTGATTATGTGTGTGCTAATATGCACAGAGTAAGAAACCTCTGACATGTTTTCATGAGGATCGTGCAATATTCCTCCCGTACAGTGAAGTATCAGTGGGATTCATTTCTCCGTACCCCTTGGTTTATTTTATTTGAGGTTGAAATGACAGTTAAGCACTCAGTAGTTTAGGCTGCTATTGTGCTACCTGTGCTACTGACTGTTGTGAATGTTGTGAATTCAAATCTCAGAACTGCTAGAAAGCCACTATTGGGTCTTAATCTTCAATGACTCAGCTATATGCTTGGACTGGATTCCACCTCAAAGATGATCGTTCATCTTAAATCACATTAATTAGCAAACGCTAAGATGGAGAGATGTAATTCTGAACTCACCAATGGGCGTTTAGCATGTAAGGGTTTAAAATCAAATAAACGAATATACGAAAGACACTGCTTTAGTGATTTTATTCAAGGCAAGCGAACACCACAAGAACATCACACATACAAATACATTGCAGTTGCAGTGATATCAGGTGGTGTGTTCAGGCACCATATTCTCAAATGGACAGCACAGCTTAAAGATAGCACCCAGTGAAGTATACACAGCATGTTTGGAGGACAGTCCAGCAAGAGTGATGCGCCAAGAAGTCTGCATGTTCTCCCAACTTGTGACTTACATGGCTGGGCTGATAATGACAGAACAATGGATATCAAAAATGAAGACTCGTACTAAAGCCATGCGTCCACCTGTAAGAGTCTTTCAGACATTTTTATGACAATCTCAACAGAAATGGCTTCGTATATCATATTCCTTAAGAGACCAAACAGTGGTGCGGTTAGCAGCATTCTCCCATACAGCTTAACTAACTATAGCAGGCAGCTTCAAGCCTAAAAGAGTTGTTTTCTTCTCATTACATAGCATAACACACAGCAGATCACACTGGCATGTTGACTCTTTTGAGAATTCAGTTTTATGGGATTAATGTTCAACACTACAAGGACACAAACGCACAGCGAGGCTGTTTGAGACTCACAAAGTTATGATGGAAAGGTCTGAAAACAGTGGTGTATGTATTTTATAACACTCATTTATTTTGTTTTCGTGTGTATCCTGAAAGACTATGGGCCTGATTTGTTAATGTTTCAGCAGCACTTTAGATGACATGATGAAAAAGCAGTGCACTGGGCAATGAATTATGATCGTGGAAGTGCATGCACTAATCATTTTATCATGTGCTAAAAGCTATAATTAATCTGGCTCATTGTTAGTGTTTGTTGATGTACTTGCTATATGAAATACCGTTTCAATAATTAGTTAGTGGGATGCTGGGAAGGAAACTACTAGGAGCCAGATACATGTGCAATTCAATTAATACCTCTAATCAGTGCATATTATATGTGATTTAAATCCAGTTGGGGTGTGTAATAATTGTTTGTAAAAATGTCATGTGATCAAAGCCCAATGATAATAACTACAAATTTCTAATAGTACATTTCTAATCACATATTTATGGTAAGGGCAAATTTCATGCAATAAAGCTTAAGGTTTGTGTAAAAAGATTAGAGATCATTATGGATTATGCAATGATGGCACATTCAAGGCAAAGCAAGCTGTCAAATCCCAATCCACAATCCATACTTGAAAGCCTAAAAGACTGAAATTGGGCTTAAATAAAAGTGAGTCTTCTAGCAGCAGAGCACAGACTCCTTTCACCCAAATTCACACACAGAATTGCATCTATTCTTTTCCCTCAGCCAGTCTGTTAATCATTTCTTTACTTTTCTTGGTGACTCCTCCGTCTGGCTTTAACTCCAGCTTGCTCACAGAGCTTTTCTTCTTGGCAGGTTGGGTTCCAGTGTTCGGCCTTGCTTTAGCTTTACTTGCTGTTTTACTATGGCTTGTCGTCTTTTTGGGTTTGGAATGGGACACACTGGGCTTCTCTGGCTACAGGCACAAAAATCAGAAAGTGATTTTGCACATCAGCTCTAAATACAAAGACATCTGGAAGTAATAGCTTAATTAATAACCACATATTGCATGTGTAATATAAATATATTACATGCATTATGCCTTCCAAAATAAATACAAGCAAGTTGTTTTTTTCTTCTATAAACATCTTTGTAATGTGATCATGATTGCACCACAAAAAAAAAACAAAAAAAACAAAAAAAAACAACAACTAAAAATCCATTGTTAAAGATAAAAAGGGTTATAAAAGTATCTTTATGTTAGAGGTGTGCACTGGGACTGGGATTCTATGGGACCAAAAACATCACAAGAGCAGGCAAATTTTACCGTCATGTGCAGGCGGGTGCAGGCGGTCAGATATAAACCTTGCGGGACCAAGAAAAGTCACGTTCATTAACATGAATGCAAATTGGACATGATGGTATTCATTCATTCAGTAACTTATTTATTCTGGTCAGGCTAAGTTTTGTTGTAGTTGAAATGACAAAGTTGCTTATATTTTGGGAAATAGAACCAACTAAATTCATTAGAAAATATCACAGTCGGGTACAAACAAAAATTGTGGGAACAGGCGGGATTGGGATTTAAAAACAGCCCAGCACACACTTCTACCTTGTGTTTAATTAGCTGAATCTCATCCTAAATATATATATATATTTACCAAAACTACATGTGCCACAATTATTGTCACCCCTGCACCCCTACGTCTTCTTATTTTTAATAGTATGTGCAACCTTCCTTTGCCACTAAGTCTTCTCCTATAATGCTTGATGAGACTGGAGAATACAGAGCAAGGAATCTGAGACGATTCCTCAGTACAGAATCTCTCCAGATCCTCCAAGGGTCCTACATCCTGTCTTGTGGACTCTCCTCTTCATCTCACCAGGTTTTAATTAGGGATATAGGTCATGGGACTGGGATGGTCATGTCAAAAGCTTGATTCTGTGGTCATCAAAGCATTTTTGTATGGATTTGGATATTATTTTGGAGGCAGCCATTTTCATTTAAAATCTCTTGGAACATCATGGAGTCCATGATGCCATGTATCCTAACAAGGGTCTTAGAGCCTCTGGAGCAAAATCAGCCCCATATCACAGATCGTCCACCATACTTAATCATGGGGATTAGGTTCTTATCTGTATAACCATCCTTCTTTTTACACTAAATCCACCCTGAGTGTTTGTTGCCAATAAACTATTTTTGTCTCAGCTGAACATAGAGAGTTGCAGGTCAGCTGCACGTTCACAGAACATAGACTACTGGGATTTAACTGAATACATTATCTGATGGTGCTTTAATGGCAGCTAGAGTACAATGAAGTTACTGATCTCAGGAAAGTCAGCAATTATGTGGGAGTCCTTAGGACACACTGATGGACACCAGTTCTGAGAGAAGCCATCAAGTTGAAGAAGGCCTTCTGACTAGTGCGCATGAAGGACTACAGCAAAAACAGTTGCAGAAGTAACAAACTTGAGCATGAGAGGAGTTTGGAGAGGCCATGGAAAAAATCCTTTAGTGGCTAAGGAGAAGGAGTTGAGACCATTCAGAAGCTTTACTAGCACAGCTGGGGAAGTATTGACCTCTACTGAGCATACTGTTGAAAATAACATGAGCACTTTGAGGAATTCCAGTGGACATGCTTTCCCTTCAGGAGGCAGTGTCAGAAATCTCAGGTGTTTTTTTAAATCTATCTAGACTTTAATGTTGCATGAAGATCTTATTACAGGGACCAGATGGTGTGTTCCAAGTATAGGGGAATCACACCCTTAAGCCTGCCTGGACAGGTCTATACCAGGATTCTAAAGGAGACTAGGATTTCAGAGGAACATTGCGGGTCCTACTAAAAATGGACCAGTTCTTAGGACAACTACCAACCAGGGAGGGCAAAGGCTAACACATGCTTCCTCCAAGATGTGAAACCAGCCGACTGCATCTTTTCCACCTGCTGCTCATCACAGGGCAATGTAACACACTCGGAGGAAAGCACTATCTGCCCTCTTCCAGACACCTGAGCTCACAGATGCCCATGAGTCACTGTGCTTGACAAGTGAGAGAGAGTATATCTTCCAGAGTATATCCAGGGAGCCTTGGCTGTGGCCACAGAAGGCTGTGGCATAGTCAGGACTTCCATCTTGGATCCCAGAAGATTCAAGATATTCCCCCAGAGTATCGCCCAGAAGGGCAAACACTTTTCAGTTATGCCACTTTGGAGCCCCATAACAAAACTGTTTAACTGACTTTGTCAAGGGTATGTCTTAATCTATAACCCTATCCTCACCTATGGTCATGAGCTGCGAGTAGTGACTGAAAGACGTAACTACAGGTGGTTGCTGGGTTGCTAGGTTTACTCTCTGTGATAGGATGAGGAGCCCAGTAATTCGGAAGAGCCTAAGAATATAACTGCACTTCCTCCAAATCAAGAGTAGACAGTTGAGTTGGTTCAGGCACCTTGCAAGGATCAGACATGTCCCACTGTATGGAGACCCTGGGGCAGACCCAGAACCTACTGGAGATATTATATCTCACAAATGGTTTAGGAATGTCTGGGGATCCCCAGGAGGAGCTGGAATCTGTGGCTAGGGGTAGAGAAGTCTGGGCTGACCATTACAGCTTGCTGGCACAATGATCCCAACCAGGAAAAGCAAAAGGAAATGAATAAATGAATGAATCAAGGGTTTAACTAATTACCCACAAAAACAATTTTCTTAACCCTTTTTTACCCATCTTTACCAAGGGTGCCAATAATTCTGGAGCTGACTGTAAATGTGGAATAAACACAAAAATCCACACAAAACAGTTCTTTTTAAATCATTATTCTCTTGTTAGTGTAGATATGGCAGTTATTTTAGTTCGGGTACAGGGCCCTATTTCAACATGCATTTGCAGATGACATTTTCATCGCAAGAGAGACTGGCTGTGCTGCATGTGCCGTGTACATACTAATATGAAAAATATCTGAAAAAAAAATTGCAGGATAACATCTGTAAGAATGAATTAACTACTACAGAAAAGCAGTACTGATAAATACTAGTAAATCCATAAATAACATCTCTTTTTAGATGTGCATTATTAAAGTTGTGTGAATGTGCTTAATTAATTCTTGCGCTAGTCATTTGCATGAAAAGTAGGAAAATAGGGCCCATTCGTAGTGAATGTTGCTTTTGTGACGTGCAAATAAAAGAGTGGTCTTTTAACTGTAAAGCTGAGCATTCATAAAGTGTGCATTCAATCCTCCCGCATGAGTGCTGATATTAATTTGGATCAAATTTGACAGCACACATTACTACTTGCACATTCATATCAGTGAGCCAACCATTACATCTAAGTTGACTACTGCTAAAACCATCCATCTGCATACTTTACCATTCATCCATACATCCATCCAACCACCTACTATTAAAAGAATCAATCTATCTATCCATCCACCAAGGAAGGAATAAACTGACTCATTTCTTCATCAATCACTTCTTTTAGTTTTGCGTATAAAACTGTGAGATTGTGCGTTTAAAGCATAAGCAGCATATTTAGCCACTGTAACCAGTTTTGGGTTGTCATATTTGCGGAGGGATTGAATTTGACCCACAGTGAAAGGTCTAATCATCTCAGCCATGGTGTTGGTGTGCTGTGCTGAGATGCCTCATATCCTCCATGCTTTGTGTATGAAACATTTAAAAAAAAAACCCACACCTGACTAGAACAGACTTACAACAGAACGTCTGTCACTGTCTGAACAGCCCTATGAGGATGAAAAGATGGGCTGCATAAACACATCTACACACATATATCAGACCTACGTACTGTAGTCCACGCCTAGTTAGTAGTAATTAAATACAGTGGATATAAAAAGTCTGTACACCCCTGTTAAAATTGCAGGTTTTAGATAGATAGATAGATAGATAGATAGATAGATAGATAGATCATGTCAGATCTTTTTTCCACCTTTAACGTAATGTTGCAACCAGCAAAATTCAAGTCAACCACAAACATTTGAGGAAAAAAAAAAGAAAAAGACAAAAAAATACAATGACCTGGTTGCATAAGTGTGCACGTCCCTTAACTAATACTTTTTTTTTAAAGCACCTTTTGCTTGTAATAAAGCACTCAGTCTTTTTGGGTAACAGTGTATCATCTTAGCTCAAAATTTTCTTCATCTCCAGTTGTCTAACAGTTGTCTAACAAGCCTGTAGGTTTTGTGCCTAGTTGAAGAGAAGCAGCCCCATAGCACGATGCTGCCACCACCATGCTTCACCTTGGATATGGTGTACTTTGGGTGATAAGCTGTCCTTTGCTCCAAACATATCTTTTGGAAAAAAAAATGCCCAAAAAAATTCTACCTTAGTCTCATCAGACACTTTTTGCCATGGTTTCGGCAAAATTTAGGTAGGCTTTGATATATATATATTTTTTTTGTGAGAAAGGGCTTCCACTCTACCCTATAATCCAGAAATGTGAAGCATACTAGAGATTATAGGGAGTGACCAGTACTTGGCAGTATTTGCCAGATATTCCTGCAGCTCCTTTAATGTTGCCGTAGGTCTCTTGGCAGCCTCCCTGATAAGTTTTGTCTTGTCCTTTTGTCAATTATAGAGGGACGTCCTGTTCGTGGTAATGTCACTGTGGTGCTCCATTTCCTCCACTTGTTGATGATGACCTTCACGTTGTTCCATGGTACATCTAATGTTTTGGAAATTCTGTTGTACCTCTCGCCTGATTGATAAATTTTAACACTGAGGTCGTAAATGCTTTGTAAGCCTGTATGGGCCATGTCATCAGCAGTTGGATGAAACCCAGAAGATGTCAAGAAAATCCTACAGAAACAGCTGAACTTATGTATGTATTACTCTCCATATTTGGGATTAATCAGAATCACATCATTGTTGACAGGTGTATGACAATTACTTTTAAACCTGAGTTTGCATCTGATTGGTTAATTCTGAGCACAGTCACATGCGCCATTATAAAAGGGTTGTTGGTTGCTATATCACAGTAGAGGTGGAAAAAGATCTGACATGATTTATTTTGGTTTCATTTTTTACATCACCAAACCCTGCAATTTTAATAGGGGTGTGTAGCCTATTTATATCCACTATATTTGCTAAATCTTAATTATTGGATATGGTGAGCTTTTCACAACAGCAATAATAGAAACTTTGTAACTTCATCATAAAGAATCTGACAGAGATACAAATCTACAACTTTAAAGCAGGTTTTTGGCACAGAGCCTGTAGCATCCCTTCACTCAGAGAATCGCCTTAACTAACTTTAATCATTTAACATCTAACATTTAACCATTAATCATACAGTAATAAAAATAGTCACAGTGCAGTACACATATAATTTGTCATATAATATTTATACCAGGGCTGGCTGGTATAAATACGCTAGCAGGACTAAGACCTCTATCTCGTTCAAGGAAAAAATACACTGTATGGCCACTATAATTTTGTGGACAATCACACCCACATGTGGGTTTTCCCCAATCTGTTGCTGCAAAGTTGGAAGCATGCAATTGTATAGGATGTGTTTGTACCTAAGAGGCCTATCACAAAAATGTTCCAGCATGACAATGCCCCTGTGCACAAAGCAAGGTCCATGAAGACATGGTGTGCCAAGGTTGGAGCGGAAGAACGCCAGTGGCCTGCATAGAGCCCTGACCTCAACGCCACTGAAGACCCCTGGGAGGAACTGGAAATCCCCACGCTCCAAAATCTAGTGGAAAGCCTTCCCAGAAGAGTGGTGGTTATTATAACTGCAAAAAGGGACTAAACCTTGAATGTGATGTTCAAAAAGCACACATGGGTGCGATGGTCAGGTGTCCACAAACTTTCGGCCATACAGTGTGCATAAATATAAGCCTTAATTCTTGGCTTCCACATTCCTTTGTGTCTTATTTCTTGTTAACAAAAAGGCTTAAAGTGGATTAGTTTGTACCTTTGTGGAACCAAGCATCACCCATGTTAGTAAGCAAAAACACTCAGTATGGTGTGAAGAAGTGAGGCTGGGGCTGATTTCTTTCTAGCCCAGTCTGTAGATTTACACAGCCTATCATTGACTGTCATGATAAGTGATTACACAGAGTGAAACACCCCCCTAGATATTGCAGTGGCTATTAAAGGTGTCCTGACTGTTGGACTGACTGTACTACTTGCATACCTTGCTGGGTTCTTTAAGGCTGGGCTCATTGTACAGGCTGCGTATCCTGCGGCGCTCCAGCAGTTTGTTATCCGTGGCCTCTGGTTTTGCCTGCTCTCCTTTATAAGTGGCACTGTAGCTCGTCTCCAAACTAGCCTTCTCCTCCAACGCCAGTTTGTACTGTGACTTGGCTTTGATGGGTTTCACCGGCTTTACATCAGCGTACGCCTTGAACTCCGTCCTGCAAAAGAGCATCGTAATCAGTGTACGTTTTCTGACTTTGACCTTTCCAGAGTAAGAAACACGGCAGTAAGACCGAGAGCAACTGTTGCAGACTGTACTTTGTCAAAATGTGCGCGGTACATGGGAGAGTTTGACACAAAAATAACATGTAACCTTATTATGGTATCATGTATTACTCCCGCATGTACCTCGTATATCTGACAGCTTCCCTTTTTTTCTATTAGGACGTCATTTTTCATCACACAACAAGAGCTTCCTGAAATACAGGAGTGACAGATCAGTTACGACAAGTGAGTACACTGGTTTCTGTTCACTGGAACAGGCCTACGTACTGCGCACGCTAAGAATTTTACAAGAGTACAAGGACAAGTGTATGCGAAGAGGGGTGGTCAAAACTGTTTTAGCTCTAATGTCATAATATATTTAGTTATTATGGCACTGTGATCATAGCTAAGCTGGAGTTAAGCGAACCACGATGGATAATAAAATTACAAAATAATTATTCAGCTGTGATATTCAGATATTCTGTGCTGAATATTACACCCAACAGACCATTAATGGCATTTAAACCACTGATCGTAGGGAACAAAACAAATGATTTGAATCTCAGGTTTTCGGGTTTTACTGACTAGCAAAATGCATGTCAGAGTATATGAGCGTGCTGAAATATTACACATCTTTTATACACCAGTGCTAGGTTCTCACTCTGCAACTTGAGTAGAGAGCCTCACAGGCTTGTGTACAGTGCTATATACTGGCATTAACTCTATTATTTTTGAATCATATGGATGACAACAATGCAGCAGTGATGCAGTGTAAAGCTGCTCAGGAAGACTTTGCAGTCAGGTCAGTGTTTACCTGTAGGAGCTTCCAGAGGTTCCCTCCTGCTTGATCTGCCTGTTCAGAGCATCTGCTACTGATCTTCCTCTGGACCCAGCTTTCTGCACTTTCTTCTTCTCTCCAGTCTCAGCATCCTCCTCTTTCTTCCCAGGTGTCTTCTTCTTCTCCTCCTTTGCATCTTCTTTTTCTTTGACTCTCTCCTCGATCTCGCACTTCTCCACGCCCGTGTCCGGTTCTGAGGTCACGTGCTCCTGCTTCTGGCTCTTGCTCTCGACTTTGGGGATCCACGGGTGATCTCCTCGCTTCTGAACAGGCCACGGTTTATAATCTTTCCGGTACTGCGTCTCGTTATCGAACGGTGTCTGGCACGGGCGGTACTCGTTTTTGGGTTTGCAGCTCGGTTCGGGTTTGACCCTCCAGGCTTTGAAGTCCTGGCGCGTGACGGACGCTCCGCGCGCGGCTGAAGATGCTGCTGCAGCTGCAGCCGACTCCTGAGGCGCGGTGTGGGCGGGCTCTGTTTCTATGGCGACCGCGCTGGGATGATGGGATTGCGCTAACGGGCCCGGTTGGGGTTGCGGATGGAGGTGCCGCACCTCAGCCACTTCCGAGTACTTGGTAAAGACGAGCGGCACGGCGATGTCCGCTTTATCCAGCTCGCTCCAGAAGCGGTTGATGCAGCAGGCGCGGGTGATGCAGGGCCACGCCATGCTGAAGACCTGCAGCAGCGACTCCTAATCAGGACAAATCAGGCATCGGGGTTTTCCCACTCTTCTTCTTTAAACGACTTTTCCTGTTGTGATGGATTTCCCTCAGTGAAATCTTGCAGTAATGTTCCAGTACATAAGGATTTTTTTTTTTTTTGGTCTAATTACCCACAGCCTGTTCCATCAGAAATAACCCCATGTAGTTGTTGTAAGGCCTGATGAGTGCGCGCGCAGCCCCGCCTGGCTGTGGACGATTGCTGCGTAAAATCGCCCGTCACCTGCAGCCGGCTGCGGCTGGACAGCAGCACCCTCAGACCACGCCCCCAATTTAACCACTTCCTGTCCGAGACTGTCTAACACTGTTCAGTCTCATGGAAAATCACGTTTATTGTCTCTTCATTCTGATCTGCACTTTAGTGCATAGTCACATCTCTTAATTATAGTGATTGGATTGCATTGGGCTGTTTTGTTTTTATGTTAATATAATGCTGGCTGTATATAGTAATCTTTATATATACATAAATATAAATGTCATATACAGATGTCGGTTTCTTTCTCATGCAGATTTTACATTTTTTTCTGAAGCAAATTATTCTATAGTGTGTGTTTGTGTGTGTGTGTGTGTGTGTATATATGTATATATATATATATATATATATATATATATATATATATATATATATATATATCCATACATACTATATAATTTGCTATATAATATATTCTATATAAAATAATTTGCTTCAGAAATAAATGTAAAATCTGCATGAGAAAGAAACTGACATCTGTGCAAGCAAAGTGCTTTATACAAGCCTTTATATTACCTTTATAAGTATACTGTACTACACTATATATGTTATATTGTATAGGTCACATGTTCCCTACGCTGGTCCTGCAGTAATCTTTGTCCTGTTGTGCACATTTTAGTGTTTTTCCTGCTGTTAGATCTCAATTAGTTGAATGCAGTGTGTTAGAGCAGGGAAAAGTGTGCTAGAGTCTCTTCTGTTTGAACCATTTGCTAATGAGATATATATAAAAAACAAACAGCTGTCTGTGATTTGTGTTTATCTTCAGAGTACTGCATTCATTAGAAGAAAGTGTGAAAATGATAAAGCTCAGTTCGACACTGAAAGCTCGATTAGACATTGTCAGGTTGTCATGTAAAATGCTGACACACCCTGCATGACCTTCAGTGTAAGTTTGGGGTGTGTGCATTCATCTATTCCCACTCATCCATAAATGCATAATCCAACTAAGTAAAGCAGGGTTTTACAGTTTGGTAATTTTGCAGCTCTAACACATTTACTAAACCTAATAGTTAGCAGATGAGTATAATGAGATGGAATTTCACTGAACTGTGCTGGACTCCATGCTTTAGCACTGCTATTGTGAAACACCGTCCACAGAGAGAGGCTGGTTAAGTTGTTAGAGGACTTGGAGGCTGATGAGTCACACCCATGTTCCTTTGTTTCAATCTTACAAGAGAAACACTAACGATACCATCTAGTGGCAACATGAGAGCAGCAGACTGGAAACTGGAGACAGAGTAAAGATACAAAGTCACGGTTCTTATTCACTCTGTTCACCACAAATGATCGACAAGGACAGGTGGACATTTACATTCAGTTAATTACATTAAATTTACTCTGTCATTTCTGCGTCTGGTTCCTTTCAGTGTTTCTTCATCATGTCTCAGGGAGTCATCTGTATCTGATAGTAAATCTGTATTTCTATAAAGATGCTTTGTGACAATGTCTATTAAAAGCTCTATACAAATAACAACTGAATTGAATTTCTTTTTATGCAAAAATACAACAATATAAGAAATCTGGGAATCGTCAGAATGCCATATTAAAAATCAGTCACATTTATTTACACTGTAAATGAAGTACAGATTTAAAAACAATGCAACATTTGTCATGTTTCAGACTGTTAACTTTTTCACTCTCACATATTAGTCCAGTTTCACACAGGTAAAATTTTTTACACACTAATTTATACCCATTTGATTAAATGCATTTAGGCTCATACGGTCTTTATAAGATAAAACAGTATAAATACATTTAACACTGTAATGACTACTGGACACAAAATATTAAGCCTGCAAAATGTCAAATTATATACACCAGTTAGAAAAATATAAATAATTTAATCTACCCTATGCTCATAACCACAGTGTGATTCAGAGAAGTCTTTCACTGTTAAGTCTCTGTAAAGGCCACTGTTCATTTAATCACTTTCTTCTTCTGGGTAACTTTTGATGTAACATTCAACCATTTCATCTAGATCTATTTTAACATGATAATTGATATTTAGCACAGCCAAACTCTTTGACCTGTGCCTCACTGGTGTGTCTGAAAGGTAAGCCTGTAGGCGTTTCTGTCCAGTGCATCCCTGACCCCCAAACGTCAACACAGGTAAAGAGGCCAGAATTCTCAGGAATGCATTGACGTTTGGGAAGAACTTGACGTCTGAGTGCTGCAATGTTTCATGAATGGTGCATGGCAGGTTGACTTCCTTTCCCCTGTGTTTCCATTTGATCCTCCAGCAGTGAAGCTCTGCAGGCAGTGTGTCTGGCTGAGGAAGATCGCTCCTGAATATGTCCGCATGGGCTTCCTCCGACGTGTTAAATTTCATCTGGCCCATGACTGCTGGAACAAGAGACAGGCACTTAAGAGCCCTGATATGGTTATCCGAAAACATGTCCTTCACTTCCTGAGTGATGTGCTCCATGAGCGGAAGAGTCAAGTATTCTTTGTAAAAGTACTCAGCCTGTATTTCTACTGTTTCCATCGCCCGTTGCTTTCTGAGGAACAGTCTGGGCACTTTGACTGGGATCTCCATCGCTGTGGCCAGATTTACAGCTTCCTCAAACCAGAATTCATGGTAAACTTCAATGTTGTCCAGAACCTCATGCAAAGAATGCAAGACGGCCGTGAGGCTGCTGGCCGCAAAATACACATCAAGAGTCTCTCCTTGCAAGTTTTTACCAAAGGCTCTTGTGAACGAGAGAGCATTCTTCATTACGACCAGAGTAACGACAAACTCAAAGTCAGCCAAAGCCTCCGAGATGGCATACGCATCGCTAGTGAATTGGTCATTCCATTTCAAGTCTTCGTTGTCATGTATGCTGTCCATGCAGAGCAGAAGTGGCTCTAACAAATCAACAGCCATCTCAAACACATTATGCAGCTCTGTCCAGGTGGCACGACAGGTCTCTTTGAGATCGTCTCCTTTCTCTATGTTGCCTTGAGAGAGTATGGAGATGGCGCTGTCTAGTTCAGCCTGCAGAAGTGGAGAAGACTTAAAGAAGGCATCTGTCTTTTTAAGAACCGACATCACGACTTGAACACCAGTCAGCGAAATACTGTTAGCTAGATGTACGTTAAGTGCATAGGTTGCACATGGTGTGTTCATGGCCATTGGGTATTTCTCCATAAGCTGGTTGGCTATGGCTTTCATCTTACTGCCAAAGACACCAGAACCTGCATGTGCTTGACTTCTGCAGTGCTCCATGCTCAGATCCCATTCCTTCATGATGTGAGACTCCAATTTGTCTGCCATAGACTGCTCGTCTCCGTCAAACGAGAGGAACTCTACAAACTCCTCCCTGAGAGTGTTACTTTGGTCCACAAAACGCAAGTACACCGGGATGTGCTGACCTTCTGGAAATTCCACCAGCTCCCCAGTCACCAGCGAAAAGAAACGGCTCTCTCGTACTTCCTGCAGAAGCTCATCGCGAACGCATCTCTCACACACATCCAGCAGTTGCTTCTGCTGTGCTCCTGGCCAAAATTCCTCATTAACAGCTGCTGTTTCAAACCGTGCTCTAAGAACTTCATCGCCAGCATTAATGCGGTTTTCCAGCAAAGCCTGGAATGTGCTCATGACAAACGGCTCGTCTTTTGACTGGTAACTCAATGAGATGTTTTGTTTTCCTATTAAAACAATCACTTCAAACAAAGACCTTAAGAACTCTCTTAGCTCTTTCTGATGAGCAGTCAACTGGGGTACATCATCAACCTCTGCGTCATCCTCACCAGCAGTTTTTTCCTTTTTTGAGAGAAACTGTTCTATTGAAGACTCCACTAAAAAATAATTAAAGCAAAACAAAATTTTATTTGTTAAATGTTTTTAATCCTGACATCCAACAGATAAATTTAGAGATGTAATGAATACTCACATCTTCGCTCTTTGATTTTTCGTACTTCTTCATCGGTCTATAAATATAAAAACAGGAATGAAATGGGATTAAAAAAAAAAGGACTATCATGAAAAAAAAACTAACAGGTTTTGTATAAATAAGGATATCATTGAGTGCTTCATAATGCCAATGTAGACTAAATTTTCCACAATAGACAATTAAAAGAAATATAAACATATTTTTGTTAAATAACGTAATTAACTCCTGTTGTGACTGTATTGTTTGTTACAGAGGTTAAAGAGTATAGAAGACTATAGAAGCATATGTTTCATTAGGCTGCTCTACTCGACTTTCTCTTGCTTCATTAAAAGTTTAATTAATAGTTAATAGTTCATTTTAAATTTATAGTTCACTTTAAATTGAAAAGAGCAGCGTACCAAAATCTTGATGCGTTTCCGATGTCTGCTGTGTGGATTACTGAGGTGGCTGGTTAAATCAAAAATGGTAGGAATAGCAGTATCTCTCAGCACAGTCCTGTAAGGGCTCTGTATTAAGAGAGAAATTCAGCATTCAGCTATATGAGACACTGGCCAACAACGACCATCAAAACATGGCAGTTAATTCCTCAGCATGCAAACTGCAGACAGAGTCAGTCCTGTAGTCACAGAGTGAGTCATACAGTCACACAGAGTGAGTCATACAGTCACACAGAGTCAGGCCTACAATCACAGAGTCAGGCCTACAATCACAGAGTCAGGCCTACAATCACAGAGTCAGGCCTATAATCACAGAGTCAGGCCTACAGTTACACAGACTCAGTCATACAGTCACACAGAGTCAGGCCTACAGTCACACAGAGTCAGGCCTACAGTCACACAGAGTCAGGCCTACAGTCACACAGAGTCAGGCCTACAATCACAGAGTCAGGCCTACAATCACAGAGTCAGGCCTACAGTCACAGAGTCAGGTCTACAGTCACACAGAGTCAGGCCTACAGTCACAGAGTCAGGCCTACAGTCACACAGAGTCAGTCCTACAGTCACACAGAGTCAGTCCTACAGTCACAGAGTCAGGCCTACAGTCACACAGAGTCAGTCCTGTAGTCACAGAGTGAGTCATACAGTCACACAGAGTCAGGCCTACAGTCACACAGAGTCAGGCCTATAATCACAGAGTCAGGCCTATAATCACAGAGTCAGGCCTACAGTTACACAGACTCAGTCATACAGTCACACAGAGTCAGGCCTACAGTCACACAGAGTCAGTCCTACAATCACAGAGTCAGGCCTACAATCACAGAGTCAGGCCTACAATCACAGAGTCAGGCCTACAATCACAGAGTCAGGCCTACAGTCACACAGAGTCAGGCCTACAGTCACACAGAGTCAGGCCTACAATCACAGAGTCAGGCCTACAATCACAGAGTCAGGCCTACAGTCACACAGAGTCAGTCCTACAGTCACACAGAGTCAGTCCTACAGTCACACAGAGTCAGTCCTACAGTCACAGAGTCAGGCCTACAGTCACACAGAGTCAGGCCTACAGTCACAGAGTCAGTCCTACAGTCACAGAGTCAGGCCTACAGTCACAGAGTCAGGCCTACAGTCACACAGAGTCAGTCCTACAATCACAGAGTCAGGCCTACAGTCACAGAGTCAGGCCTACAATCACAGAGTCAGGCCTACAGTCACACAGAGTCAGGCCTACAGTCACAGAGTCAGGCCTACAATCACAGAGTCAGGCCTACAATCACAGAGTCAGGCCTACAGTCACACAGAGTCAGGCCTACAGTCACACAGAGTCAGGCCTACAGTCACACAGAGTCAGGCCTACAGTCACACAGAGTCAGGCCTACAGTCACAGAGTCAGGCCTACAGTCACACAGAGTCAGGCCTACAGTCACAGAGTCAGTCCTACAGTCACAGAGTCAGTCCTACAGTCACAGAGTCAGGCCTACAGTCACACAGAGTCAGTCCTACAATCACAGAGTCAGTCCTACAATCACAGAGTCAGGCCTGCAATCACAGATTCAGTCCTACAATCACAGAGTCAGGCCTACAGTCACACAGAGTCAGTCCTACAATCACAGAGTCAGGCCTACAGTCACACGGAGTCAGGCCTACAGTCACACGGAGTCAGGCCTACAGTCACACAGAGTCAGTAGTACAATCACAGAGTCAGGCCTACAGTCACACGGAGTCAGTAGTACAATCACAGAGTCAGGCCTACAGTCACAGAGTCAGGTCTACAGTCACACAGAGTCAGGCCTACAATCACAGAGTCAGGCCTACAGTCACACAGAGTCAGGCCTACAGTCACACAGAGTCAGGCCTACAGTCACAGAGTCAGTCCTACAGTCACAGAGTCAGGCCTACAGTCACAGAGTCAGGCCTACAGTCACAGAGTCAGGCCTACAGTCACAGAGTCAGGCCTACAGTCACACAGAGTCAGTCCTACAATCACAGAGTCAGGCCTACAGTCACAGAGTCAGGCCTACAGTAACAGAGTCAGGCCTACAGTCACAGAGTCAGGCCTACAGTCACAGAGTCAGGCCTACAGTCACAGAGTCAGGCCTACAATCACAGAGTCAGGCCTACAGTCACACAGAGTCAGTCCTACAATCACAGAGTCAGTCCTACAGTCACACAGAGTCAGTCCTACAGTCACACAGAGTCAGGCCTACAGTCACACAGAGTCAGTCCTACAGTCACAGAGTCAGGCCTACAGTCACACAGAGTCAGTCCTGTAGTCACAGAGTGAGTCATACAGTCACACAGAGTCAGGCCTACAGTCACACAGAGTCAGGCCTATAATCACAGAGTCAGGCCTATAATCACAGAGTCAGGCCTACAGTTACACAGACTCAGTCATACAGTCACACAGAGTCAGGCCTACAGTCACACAGAGTCAGTCCTACAATCACAGAGTCAGGCCTACAATCACAGAGTCAGGCCTACAATCACACAGAGTCAGGCCTACAGTCACAGAGTCAGGCCTACAGTCACAGAGTCAGGCCTACAGTCACACAGAGTCAGGCCTACAGTCACACAGAGTCAGGCCTACAGTCACACAGAGTCAGGCCTACAGTCACAGAGTCAGGCCTACAGTCACACAGAGTCAGGCCTACAGTCACACAGAGTCAGGCCTACAGTCACAGAGTCAGGCCTACAGTCACACAGAGTCAGGCCTACAGTCACAGAGTCAGGCCTACAGTCACAGAGTCAGGCCTATAGTCACACAGAGTCAGGCCTACAATCACACAGAGTCAGGCCTACAGTCACACGGAGTCAGTCCTACAATCACAGAGTCAGTCCTACAATCACAGAGTCAGTCCTACAATCACAGAGTCAGTCCTACAATCACAGAGTCAGGCCTACAGTCACACAGAGTCAGTCCTACAATCACAGAGTCAGGCCTACAGTCACACAGAGTCAGTCCTACAGTCACAGAGTCAGGCCTACAGTCACAGAGTCAGGCCTACAGTCACACAGAGTCAGGCCTACAGTCACACAGAGTCAGGCCTACAGTCACACAGAGTCAGGCCTACAGTCACAGAGTCAGGCCTACAGTCACAGAGTCAGGCCTACAGTCACACAGAGTCAGTCCTACAATCACAGAGTCAGGCCTACAGTCACAGAGTCAGGCCTACAGTCACAGAGTCAGGCCTACAGTCACAGAGTCAGGCCTACAATCACAGAGTCAGGCCTACAGTCACACGGAGTCAGTCCTACAATCACAGAGTCAGGCCTACAGTCACACGGAGTCAGGCCTACAGTCACACGGAGTCAGGCCTACAGTCACACGGAGTCAGGCCTACAGTCACACAGAGTCAGTAGTACAATCACACGGAGTCAGGCCTACAGTCACACGGAGTCAGTAGTACAATCACAGAGTCAGGCCTACAGTCACAGAGTCAGGCCTACAGTCACACGGAGTCAGTCCTACAGTCACAGAGTCAGTAGTACAATCACACAGAGTCAGGCCTACAGTCACACAGAGTCAGGCCTACAATCACACAGAGTCAGACATACAGTCACATAGAGTCAGTCACATAGAGTCTGTCACATAGAGTCAGTCACATAGAGTCAGTCACATAGAGTCTGTCCTGAAGTCACAATTAAGTAAGTAACCACACTCACCGTTTTACAAATCATTGCTGGCTCAAAGTGCTTCGCACATAGTCTGTAATGTTTGTTTAGCTGATCAGGAGTTTTCTCTTCGAGATCTGCACGGCGACAGTTCTCTACCCACAGCCTACATCTGTCCACAAGAAAAAGAAATGACAACTGTGTTATACTCAAATTCATTTCTAGCTGCTGGAAGCGTGTTTGCCAGAAAGTTAAACCCTAATACAGTGACATTCCTGACTTCGGTCTATGGCCCGAAACAGGGGAATAGCCACAGGGTGTTGAGCCCATGTGAATCAACTCCTAGTGCGTTTCACCCTCTGGGCAGGTGAGAATGCAGCAATCACACTCTGATGTGGACCCAAAATAAGTGGTGCACATGAGAGGTGGTCTCGGTCTGCGTGTGAACTATAGCCCTGTTTAGTGAGAACAGAGAACATTTTTTTGATGCATGCAGCACTTTTTGTAGATAGGAGCTGATAAACTGAGCAGCAAAGAGCAAACTGAGCCAAAGCAAGGGGCTGCAGAGAAATGTCATGTCATATAGATATTTGGACTGATAAAAAACCCAGAAAATAAATGTTGGATGTGTCACAAATGTTTTAAACTAGTTATTTATCTAATTAATCTAGTAGTTAATTTAACACTGACTCCATAGTCTCCATGCTTGACTGATTTTTGTGATTTCTACATGCCCTTATTTAGCAACGTTTTTTCCCCCCCTTTATTCCTTTGCCATATTTCTGACCAATGAATGAAAGAGTTTTCACAAGTACATGCAGACCTAGCAAACGTGTTTGTTGTGAAAGCACTCTAAAGCCCATCCATGCTATGCACAGTTGATCAGCCCCCATCTTCCATGTCCATCAGTGAAAAGGGATCACCACAGGACCGCCACTGGGCTGATATTTGGGCACTGGACTACTTTTAGAACAGCAGTGACATGGTGGTGTGTTGCAATGGGTTCATAAAGTTCACAGTGTTGCTACTGATGAGCTGAGAAAAGTCTACTAACCAAAAACATAGAGCAGTGCTGTGATGGAAGGTTTAGAGAGCAAACAATATGCTGTTTGTGTGAAAAGTTGAATAAACGGCTGTTATCACACTGTACACCTACAAGGTGAACCAACAGGGTAAGGGTGTATTACTACTCTTGCTAGCCACACATAGACTGATGTCAGTGTCACTGTGGTGCTGAGAATGTTCCACCAACAGATCACCAAAGGTTTGTGGACACCTCGCCATCTCATCCAGATGTGCTTGTTGAATATGCCATTCCAGATTGATTCCCCCTTTGCTGTTACAATAAGCTCCACTCTTCTGGGAAGGCTTTCCAGTAGATTTTGTAGCATGGCTGTTTGGATTTGTGTTCATTCAGCCACAAGACCACAAGAGGTTGGGCACTGATGTTGGGCGAAGAGGCCTAGAGGGAAACTGGTGGTCCAGTTCATCATCTCAAAGGTGTACAGTGGGGTTGAGGTCAGGGCTCTGTGTTGGACATTCGAGTTCTTCCACTCCAACCCTGGCAAATCATGTCTTCATAGGCTTCGCTTTGTGCACAGACTTCGGCATTGTCATGCTGGAACAGGTTTGTGCCTCTTAATAATGCATAATAAAACATCCTTTTAAGACCCTTGACTTGTTTGAGTCTGGTTTCTCTGTAAGTTTCTTCCTCATGGCATCTCAGGGACTTTGTCTTTGCCATTGCCACCTCTGGCTTGCTCATTAGGGGTTTCTGTAAAGCTGCTTTATAACAGTGTTCATTATTAAAAGTCCTAACTAGTCAGAATCAATCTCAGAGCCACAACTACACTCAATTCAGATAAGTGCTGCTCACTTTCATCACACAATCGCTTAATACTCCAGGAAAACACATCCTATCCACCCGTATTCTCACAGATCCCGCCTCCTGCGCTATGATTGGCTGACAGCATTCACAAAACAAAGCGTACGCCAATTAAGAGACTGCGTGAGAGCGCGATCCGGAAGTGAAGTTTTCGGAGTACAGGTGGTAAAACAAACACGCTAGCTAGGCTTAGCTTCTCTAGCTATCTCGTACTTGTTTTTTGTCTTCCCTGTACCAACCTGCTTGCGGAATAGTGTTGGAAGAGGCTGCAGGGAGCGCTTGTTTGTTTTCTTTTTAGCATGTTGGCATTAGGTTCATTGTTTTAAACGTGTTAGTTTGCTAAGAACAGACACACTTACCTCTCAGGGTCTCTGGGAAACCTAAAGAAAGCCAGATCAGACTGAGTGCTTTTCCGGGTGCAGTTTGGAGCCGCGCAAAAATTTGGCATTGTTTATGAAACTAGTATAAATAACCTCTTACTGTTTACAGTCCAAGCATTATTTTAAGTGTATTAAAACTGAACAGGGTTGTATTTTCCCTCTATATCAGCGCACAGCTACTGCACAGCTAGCTAGCTAAGCAGCTAACAAAGCACGGAACTGCTGTCCCAGAATGCATTTCGACACACGACCCATAATGCTACAGCTTCTGTCGCGAGAAATGTCTTTTAAAAACGAGTCAAAATCAAAGAAACAAGCAATAATATGATTAGACTTCATAGGATCCCTAGAAATAAACACCACAGTGCAGGGTATTGGATTATAAATGAAAAAGCCGCTCAGATTTTCCTACTTTAGTTCTGGTGTCAGGTATTAGCAAGATAACTGATGTTGAATTACAGCGTTTTCGCGGTATATTAACTGTAATGTAAATTTAATTCACGACCGAGCTGTGTCAGTATAACAAATCATACAGCTTAGTGCTTCCATTGTTATCCTGTTTAAACAGAAACCTAAAATTTGTGGGCTCGTCCGGGATTTGAACCCGGGACCTCTCGCACCCGAAGCGAGAATCATACCCCTAGACCAACGAGCCACGTGCTACAGCCACATGTTCTGCCTTAATAAATACCTTCTTAAAACAACCACAACAACTTTCAGCACCACTTTTTGATGCACTGTATGGCCAAAAGTTTGTGGACGCCTGACCATCAGACTTATATATGCTTGCTGAACATCCCATTACAGATTTAGTCCCTGCTTTTATTGTTACGAGAACCTCCACTCTTCTGGGAAGGGTTTCCACTATATTTTAGAGCATGGCTGTGGGGATTTGTGTTCATTCAGCCACAAGAGCATTAGTGAGGTCAGGTACTGATAATCGGGAGGAGGCCTGGGGCCCAGTTGGGGTTCCAGTTCATCCCAAAGATATTCAGTGGGGTTGAGGTCAGGGCTCTGTGAAGGCCACTCGAGTTCTTCCACCTTGGCAAACCATGTCTTCATGAAGCTCACTTTGTGCACAGGGGCATTGTCATGCTGGAACAGGTTTGGGCCGCTTAGTTCCAGTGAAAGAAAATTGTAATGCTAAAGCATACAAAATCATTCTATACAATTGTGTGCTTCCAACTTCGGGGTGACAGTTTGGGGAAGAGCCACATGGTGTGATGGTCAGGTGTCCACATACTTTGGGCCATCTAGTGTATGTAGCTTACAAGTCGAAATGAGTCAATTTACTGTTAAATGATCTAAAACTGTTAAACTCACTACCACCTTATTAGGAACACCTGTACACCTGCTTAAAGCCAATCATGTGTTAGGAGCACAAGGCATAAAATCATGCAGATACAGTTTAAGAGCTTCAGTTAATGTTCACATCAGAATGGGGAGAAAATGTGATCTCAGTGACGTTGCCTGTGGCATGGTCGCTGGTGCCGGATGGGCTGGTTAGAGTATTACAGACACTGCTGATTTTCACAAACAACATTCTCTACGGTTTATGCAGAATGGTGTGAAAAAACACCCAGTGAGTGGTAGTTCCACAGGCAGAAATGCCCTGTTGACGAGAGAGGTCACAGGAGAATGACTGCTTCGAGCTGACAGAAAAGCTATGGTAACTTAAATACCACTCTGTACAAACGTGGTAAGCAGAAAAGCATCTTGGAAAGCACGACACACCGAACGTTGAGGCGGAGGGGCTACAAGAGCAGAAGACCACATCAGGTTCCAAGAACAGGAACTGGAGGCTACAGCGGGTACAGACTCACTGAAACCAGACAGTTGAAGTTGGAAAAAAGACCAGGTGATGTTTTCCCAATCTTCAACTGTCCAGTTTCAGTAAGCTTTGAAAAGAGTGGTTATTTGAGTTACTGTAGCATTCCTGTCAGCTTGAACCAAAACTGCTGTTCACTGGATGTTATTATTATTATTATTATTATTATTATTATTATTATTCGCACCATTCTGTGTAAATACTACAAACTGTTTTGTGTAAAATTCCCAGATGAAGAATAGTTTCTGAAAGGCTCTATCCAAACAACCATACCATGGTCAAAATCACTGATATTTTCCCCCATTACATCACACTTCAAATCACAATTTTCCCCATTCTCATGTTTGAAGCGAACATTAACTAAAGCTCTTGACCTGTATGTGCATGATTTACGCAATGCACTGCTGCCACATGATTTGCTGATTGGATAATTGCATGAAAGGGCAGGTGTAAAATGTTCCTAAATAGTGGCATTGTGTTTATATTTGCACTTCTCTTTATTTGTTATAGCATCACTTCAAGGACCATTAAATAGGATCTGTTTCTCTTAGTTAAAATTACACACCATTTTAAATGGAAAAGTCAACATAATTTACACCTCATTAATACGTAGGGGAAAACACTACTTCACCAAGCTCCGGCAGACTGTAGTGCGACATTCAGAGCTGCGTTTCCAAAAAGCATCACAGCGTGCACACACACGAACCTCATCATTAAATGGTAAGAGTAACATGCTACAGTGGGTTTGGGATCCCCGGCCATCAACACAAAGCATCTACAAGCAGGAGTGTGGAGCTCATACCAAATTTGTTCCTCATTTATAGTCAGATCAGGATTCCTACTTTTTGCTCAGGCAAATCTTTTTAATAAAAGGGCCAATGGTATAAGAAAATAAAACATTTTTCCCCCTCTATACTAGAATATTTCTCATTAAATCTAACGCTTGTTGAAAACGTATTTCTACTTGTGACCCAAGGAAAACTCCTCTTAAAAATGATAGCCATAACAGTTGTAATTATGTACCAGGAGAAATGTAGCGAATTCTGTATTTCCTTTATTAAAAAATATAAATATATATACATCAAGTCTATTTCAGCTATTAAAAAGGGGCTGCATTTCATGAAACGACACTAAATCAGAGAGCTAAAACAGGTAGACACTTAATATCCGTTTAGTTTTTCCAGGTTTATTTTGGAATGTTTTGAGCTCAGCAAATTGCTGTGTTCCCCATTCAAATGGGGTCATTTATAAAAACTATTTTTAAAAGCCATTTAACATTTATATGAACCATTTCTCATCACCATTACTCTTCTCAGAATATGTAAATATATCAAACATTATTTGTTTTATAACAGGGTAAAGATGCCTTCGGCAAAATAAACACCACTTTCATGTACAATAGTGTCCTGTTACTTGATTTAGCAGCAGGACACTAATGATTCATTGGTAATATGCATGGAGTTGGTCTTAGTTAATACCCAATGCAGAGTGTGAGCACGGGTGGAGAACACTTCACAACCTGTTATACTATCATGTGTGGGTGAGATTGCTTATGCAATTAACTAACAATTGCTTCTTTGACTGCAAAGTGATTTTGAAAACACTGAATCTCTTGGAAACATGCATATGCCCATGTGCCCTCAGTGCCATATTTAGATTCTGTTTAAACAGTATATGGGGAAACAAGCACCAAACAAAAATATTGGACAAACTCAACTTGTACTCAAAGTAGCTACAGTAGACTGCCTGAATATTTCAGCTTAAGTATGGTACTTCGGTAAAAATTAGCATGTCATCCAAAGTAAGTAGAAAAAGTAGCATCACCCACCAACTGACAACAAAAAAAAAAAAAAAACATTTTTTTTTTCCTCCTTGTAATCTTTCACAGCTCTGTAGCCTGCAGAGCAGCAGTGTTGTGCCAAGCTATGCTCGTAACTGCTTGATGTTTAAAACAACAACAACAAAAGAAGACAAAAATAATAATAACAGGGTTTTGATGTTTAACCAAACAACAATTCAACCAAGCTCTGCAAAATTTCCACTTTGCAAAAGTAGTTGATAGACATTTGGTATGGACAAAACTGATCATTTAATAAAACACTGTGTTGGAGTGGTGAACTGCTACATTATTGGTTACACAACCATAAAAAAACCAATTACTTTGGTATTTAAAAAAATGTGTAAAGTTCACAGCATAATTCAAGAGGGGAGAAAGGCAGTCACAAATTTCAGCGAATATTTCTGTACTAAAATGTGAATACGCAAATTTAAGTAAACAGTGTTCAATGGAAAGCGTACAATCAAAAGGAGAAGGAACAAATAAATAAAATCAAGCATCTCATATAGGGGTGACTAACTCTGTTGTGAAATCCTACTTTGATAAGAAAGAATTATAGGAAGTCACGATTAAAACACTTGACCCTGTAATTATGAGTCCCTTAAGTCCCTTTGTTAAATAAAGGCCTCTTAATAACCTCTTGATTACTGTTTAACTCTACTCAGCATTCCTCTAAATAATTATCATTTATGTTAAAAGAAGAGGAAAGCATCTTTATCTGAACAGTATTGTCCATGTTCTTTTCATTCAAATGTTCAAAAATCATAAGGCCAACAGGGTTCTTAACAAGAACCCCTAATCTGTATCTGACCCCATTCAGTGCATCTTCTCCATAACTGGAACACATAGTGAGACGCGTCTCAGCCTGAACACTACTGCAGCTCATTCTGCTCCCACGGTCTGAGCACACACTTCTCACAGTTACACAATACAGACAACACCAAAGACCACTGCGAGTACTTCTTCCTGCACACACTACAGGTTTTAAACACAGCTCCTTTGAGAGGTTTCAAATAAAGGGTAAATAAATTATCACGAAAAAGAAATGCTGAATGTTTCACCGTTGGAACGTAAATGGATGTTTTTTTGCATTGCTTTACATGTAGATAGCTGTGTGGCAGTTCTTGGCTCTGAAATACTAAAAACAGATTTTAAAAAATTAACGAACGAGTGGGACATGAGTACTATGTGTAGTGAGTGAACTGGCAGATGCAATCTTATGATGGTCATTTTGCAGAATTACGAATGTGTCTGTTAAGTGGAAAAAAAACAAAAGTTTTGAAATACATATACTTTAAATACTCTTCAGTTGTAGCGTTTCAGTGATATCTCCCCTAAAAAGTGAGCAGCTTTTTGTTCTCTATGCACCATTTAAAAATAGGAGAAAAGGAAAATATCACCTAGAAAAAAAATATTCATAATAACCACATACAGAAAACAAACATTTTCAGATTAGTCACGAACTAGCCATGGAGCTCGGCTGAACACAGACTCCAGTCATCGGAGACTCTTCTCTATCAATGCCTTGTCTCATTCCCAAATGTCCCTCTGTTATGAAGTGCCCGGGTCCCGTGCTGGAGGGAACCGAGTACGGTGGATGTCCAGCGATGCCAGTTTCTTGGCGGGGATTTGAGAAGGCACCCAAACCCATGCTCCCGATTCGGCTGAAGTCCAGGGCTGTGGTGGGCCCCTGGCGGAACTGGTACACCTGGTGGCCATGGTTTCCTGTGGAAGAGGAAGAGGTGGAGGAAGAGGAGGCAGAGGAAGACAGCGATGTCATGGACAGATGGCCATGCCCAACCTCCATGGAGTCCTGTGTGGAGGCGCTGTTGGTGGGCGAGTTGTAGAGCCGTGACCGAGGGAACGCTGTTATGACCTGTCCGTGATGATGATGATGGTGGTGATGGTGGTGGTGGTGGTGATGAGGGTGTAATGCTTTAGGATGCTGGGGAGGCACATGAAAGGTGGTCTCCTGCACTGGATGCGTCTCTACAGTGACAGCTTCTGGGCCAACACCATCAGTCCATACTAGAGGAGGATGGTAAGGCTGTCTTTTCTGTAAGAGAAGGAAATACAGGCATGAGCATTCACATACACACATGCAAAAATAGCAAAGTCAACAGAAAACACGTGCCAACACTGCAAACAAGAAGATCCTAGCACGCAGAAAGAAATAACTGAATTCTACCAAGAATACCCTAGTGTAGTGTATCAAACAATCAGTGATGAGGTGGTGTGACGTGAGCCAATGCAAAGCGGTGTTATCGTTACCACGCTGAAGTTTCTTATTTTCCTAAAGCAGCACATCACAAAGTGTTTCCATTTCCAATAAAAATAAAGATTACAATTTTAAATCGATTAATGGATGGGGGAAAAAAAGCAATCTGTCAAGTTATGGAGAAACTGAAAACTGCAAAGCCCTTTTGGAAAAACCTCACAGTATCAAATATCACACATTTTTCTTTGATAAATAATAAATTTTTAAAATCCATTTATTTTATATATATATATATATATATATATATATATCTTCCACCTGAAAAGTTCCCGTGAATAAGTTGTTACTATAGAAACAATAAGACACTAAAATGAACACATTAATATAAATAATGAATTACAGCCAGCACTATTGTCAGAGCTGCTGTTATAGAAAATTAATCAGCACCTCGTAGGTTTAGAGAATTTGACTCTAGTGCTGTAGAATAAAAATTACCAGCTCATTCATTTTATTTTATCTTAATGTTTTCTATTGATTCTATACATGTGTTTTTCAGTGCAGTCTCCCACATCTCCGTAGCAAGGGGTCAAAAATTGTAAATGTTATGGCTAAACTGTAGACACTGGCACTTCTGTGGACATGTCTCTGCCAAATCCAATAACAGAATAACTGGCTTGGTTTATTTGAAAAATTATTTTATTGTTCAATATACTAGTTGTAGCCACCAATGTTTTTGTGTTTTGTGTGTTCAACATTGTTAAGAGCTGAGTCCTTCTAAAAACTCCACTGACCTGAGGGCGTAGGTTGTCACAGTCTATGCTTGGCATCGCTGTGCTAAAGTGCCCCCCACTGTGCCGATGATGGTGAGTGGGATCAGACCTCGCTCTGCCACTGGTGCTCGTTCCAGATGATCCTCCTGAAATCATGGAAAATGTGCCGTGTTAATTTTTTAACTGCTTTTCACAAATGTTTCACGTAAATCTTGAAATATTAAACTCTTGAATAACGTTTAACTCTGGAACCTTATGCACAAGATAAGGATATGAACAGAAATGGTATTTTTTCAACCTAATTCTACCTACTGCATCAGTAGTGTACATGTGATTGCTATGTACAGGAAATTCTAAACATGTACCAGTACTAGAAAAAAAAAAACCCAAAAAAACCTGTTGACAAGAAACTTCTGAAGCTTATGACGGCAGTCTGTGAGAGGTTGTTAAAGAGATCAATTACATGTTTATTCAAAACTTTTTTTTCTCTTTAGACTGCATTAAACAAATTAATTTTCCAGTCAAAAGTATCTATAAATTACGTTAGAAATCTGGAAAAATTTCTCTGTCATAAATTTTCTGACAGAGGAATTTGTGGGTATGTTTGTGGCATTCGTACCACAAAACCTCAGGGAAAGTAACTTGAGTTATTTTTTCTATATCGCTCCAACTGAATAAAACTAACTAAGAACAGCTTCAGTAAGACAGTCTCTCACTTCTGTCTCATCCTTTTTTTTTTTTAGTGCTGTTGCAGTAAAACAGTTGTAGCTTTTAATTAAATTAATACAGATATTTATTTACATATTTATATTATACATTTGTTTCCATAAAACAGGATCTGTGTTTTTCCCCTCTTGGTACAGGGAACATGCTGAAATACTTGGTAGGCTGGCTTCATAGATCATTGCTCAGTTTTAAAATTAATATATCATTGCTTAATTAAATTAAGAAACAAGAGCTGAACTGACGACAGTTTCTGAACAATTATGTGATTCGTTGCAGCTTGCTAATAAATGAGCCTGTCCTTTCATTTCCATACGTCCACAGAGAAAAGGACACACAGCTTCAGGGAATGTGAGGCGAACTCCTTCTAAATAACGTCAGTGCAATGCTATTTGTTTCCAGGTCAAGTGGATTAAACCTAATTTACAAATACTATACATTTCCAGCAATTACTTTAATAAACAGTCTAATTTTTCAGCAATTTAGCATTCACAGTTCTTCTGTTGTAAATGTTCTGTACTATTCGGAAAAGGTGTGGTCAGTCCTGAATCATTACTCATTGAAAATAAACCCCCCGACAGACTAGGGCGATATGATGATATAATATCAATATCATTATAAATTATAACACAATATGCATTTTGGAGATATTGTGATACCTTTTTGTTTTAAAATACACCACTACTGGGAAAGCACTGTCTGCTCTCTACATGAGCTCACAGATGCCCATGAACGGCTAGTGTTGCTGTGATTTACAGGGAAGAGAGAGAGAATACCATTCCTCCCATGCAGACAGCACGGCTAGTTCTGCTCTCATTGGCCAGTGGCTGTGGCTTTGTTGGGATATGACAACCGATGGGCTTTACAATGTATAGTGTTTGGAAGAGGAAGTATTGATTAACAATACAGATCTATGATTGCGAGGGACTGATTTTTAATCCTAATATATAATTTTATAATAATAATAATAATGCATGTTAATGGCACTGTAGATGGGGTATCACAATTACCCTGCAATACCTGTGCAGTGCACTCTATGCCCAATACAATGCTATTTCAATTTAAGCAGTCTTGTGTTCAGCAGATAAGCTCTTTTAACAGAAGACAAGCTCTATGCTTGTTTTATTCTCTTATTGTGTGTCAGGCAAAACAAAACCAATATGGCTCTAACCTAAACAGTATGTGTGTTACCAAAAAAATCATGCTTTATAATGTTAGCTGCAGTAGCACTTATTTTAGTGTAGGAACAACCTCCTTTTCTTTTCTAAGAAAGAAGTTGAATGAAGATGCATTCTGATGCTCTCATTCACAGATTGAAGTGAAACCTCTTAATAGCACTTATTGAGTCACTTGTTTGCTATAAGTAGGGATTACTGAGTAGGCAAAAGTGGAACTCTATTTGCAGAGCACCTGAGCTTGAGGATGTACTAGAAGTGGTCCCTGAGGACTGCGAATGCTCAAGTGCAGGACTTGTTGAAACACTGCTGCTTGTGTTTGTTCCCTCATCTGCAGTCTTCTTAAAGAAGCTGTGCTGGAGCGCATAGTAGGGTTGGATTCGAGTCTTGGGGTCGTAGTCCAGCATTCTGAGCACAAGGTCCTTGAACTTCAAGTAGTCAGCCACTGCGTGGCCAGATTCGCCGGCTCTTCGACCGCCAGGTCCACCTGCCTCCACCCCCAGAATGGTGTGGAGTTTACGAGAAGCTGGGGGTTTGTACTGTTGGCAGAGAAACAAACAACTTAGTAACGAACATATAAACTCACCATTGCCCACAGAAAGACATCTAGTAATAGACAAACCCTTTTCCCATCTTTGGTCTTCTTAATGCTCCACGTCCCATCTGACAGCTTCTCAAAAAACTTTCGGGCTTTTGGTGCTAGGTCCATTATGTGACTGGGTGGGATACCAAGAACTTCAACTATTTTGTTCATTTGGTCCACCTGTGTAGAAAAAAAACAAAACAAAACAGCTTTCATTTTATTCTCAACACACAGATACTGCATACATTAACAATTAAGCACAAAATAGGAACATGACACGGAACTGGATATACTGTACACTGCCTTTCATAGACTGTACAATTACAATTACCTCCTCAGTATGACACTATGGTTATTTGTTACAAATCTTAGACTTTCTGACACAATCAGATAATCCATGACGGACCTTCAGGCATTTAGTTTACCTCAGCCCAAATTAAACAATTGACACACTATAGCCACACTGTTATAAACACTTTGTACAAAAAAAAAAAAACAATAATCAACAATCATAATCATCTAAGTGTTTATTATCAGATTTGATGAATTGTTTCCTGAACAAATGCAGAATAATTCAATGAATATGCAACAACTAGCAAACGTTCAGTTTGCAAACTCATTTTTTAAAAATCATCTTTTCAACTGTATGCTGCTGCTGTTTTTTTTTATTGCTGCAAATATTGCAGATGGCCAGACAATACAAATTAACACAAAGATTAATTAAAACTGCATTTTACTGACTCAATCATGAAGATGTTTCTCACCTCATTGGCTCCACTGAACAGAGGCTCTCCTGTATGCATCTCCACCAGTATGCACCCCAATGACCACATGTCTATTGCCAGATCATATGGCATTCCTAACAGCACTTCAGGGGAGCGGTAGAATCGACTCTGGATATACTGATATATCTGAAAAGGAATGCAATTACATATAAACAAATTAAGAAAAAAAAAACCCAGCACACACACACACACACACACACACACACACAGTGAGAAATCTGTTCTAACTGTACCCTCTGTCCCAGCTGGCAGGAGCTTCCGAAGTCCACTATTTTAATGGCGCTTCTCTTGGGGTTACATAGTAGGATGTTCTCTGGCTTGAGGTCACAGTGGATGATGCTGAGTTCAGGAGTGGCGAGAAACAGCAGTGCTGTGCAGAGCTGCTGGGCAAATTTCCGTGTCAGGTTTAAAGAAACTCCTCTGAAGTTTGTGTTTCGCAACAAGTCATACAGGTTGTATGACAACATTTCAAACACTAAGCAAAGGTGATTCCGAAACATGAAGTGCCGCTTCAGATGAACTAAATAAAAAAGAGAGAGAAAGTAGTAAAGGATTAATTGAACTGAAAAATTCTTATTTTACTGAAAACAATGTAATACATACATAAACAGAAACAAACAGAAGTACAGTTTATTCACAGTTTGTCTAATCTTGCATTGATAAATTGCGTCATTAACACCCCATGTATCCCAAGATTCAAAATGCAGTATGAATTTTTTAATACCTATGTAATATTTCATTTCTGTATCATGTTTGTTCATGAGCTCCAGCAGCCGCACTTCAATCTGAGCTTGATTCAGAAAAGCCTTCTTGTTCTTGATGATTTTGATTGCTACCCATTCCTGCTCAGCACGGTCATAAGCTTTAACAACCTGCAAGAAGCCAATTAAAAAGACACATCAGTACACAATTAAGTTTCACCAGTGACACTCCAAAGAGGTCTTTGAGACATTACAGAAAAATACTATGTGGTGTGAGGCATGTAAACTACTTGGTCAAAAGTTTGTACACACCTGCCCATCACACCCATATGTGGGCCTTCCCCAAACTGTTGCCACAAAGGGTGATGCACACAACTGTCTAGAATGAATGTATACACTGTATTAAGAGCATTAAGAGTTCCCCTTTACTGGAACTAAGGGGCCCAAACATGTTCCAGCATGACAACGCCCCTGTGCACAAAGTGAGGCCCATGAGGACTGGAGCTGAAGAACTCAAGTGGCCTGCACAGAGCACTGACCTCACTGAACATGTTTGGGATGAACTGGAACCCCTCATCACCTGACATCAGTGTCTGACCTCACAAACATGGCTGAATGAACAAATCCCCCAGCCATGCCCCAAAATCTAGTGTGAAGCCTTCCCAGAAGAGTGGAGGTTATTATAACAGCAAATGGGGGACTAAATTTATAATGGGATGTTCAACAAGCACATATGGGTGCGAATGGGCAAGTGTCCACATATTTTTGGCCATATAGTGTATGTGTGAAAATGTTCACTGCAAATCAGTTAAAAAAAAATAAAAATAAAAAAAGCACATGTGTGGCAGCTTCACATGATGAAATTTTTACATTTTCTACTATATATAGTTTTGAAAACTACAGGCTGCAACATGCAATATTGAACTGCAATACGATTTGTCTTTTCCAAGTACTGTATCTCAGCCACAATTAAAGTTCTAGCACTTTAAAATCCGGTTTCCCCCAAAAGGGAAAGAGGAGAAAATTACATTTAAAGGTTCAATTCAGACTGCAGCACAGGAGCATCAGACAATTTGACAGTCTGTATCTCATTACAAACTGAACTGACTAGGCTTATGTCCATTTAGCTAAGGCATGTATCTAACAACTTCATCAAAGTGTGATTCATTGCATGAGAAAACCACACTTAGCTAGCAAGGTTTTAGGCATCTTTAGGCAGATCAACTGTTTTATCACCGCACTGTTAATCCGGCTCCATATCTGTTGTGATCTTTGCAGGCAGGTAGCTTAAGCAGGATTAAAAAGCAATTAAAAACCTTCCATGTAGTGTTGGTGAAATACTGTATGCCTAAAATTTCTTAAAGTTGAGTTGTCAGTATTATATTAACAGAAAAAAAAAAGATTTTTGATCATTTTTGGCTATTTGGCAGAATTCAGTGACCGCGAAATCTGGCAGGTTTTCCCAGACCACCACATAAATATTCCTATTAATATTAATAAAGTTAAATACTGGATAAATACTGGTAAAAAGGCACACTCAAAAGACAAGGTAAAACATTTAAACCCTGAATTTCAAAAACATGGCCGAGGTTTGGGCCAAATTTATATCTAAATATCGGCAATCAAAACAATGCAATGTGGAATATAATATAATGTCCAGTTGGACCGGACTAGTTCTGTCTGAGCTGTAAGGGCATTAAATACACAAGTAAGACAATAAAAGCAGTGCCTTTGACATTTAGTCATCTGTATATGACATGGCTGTGTGTTGAGGAACCGTACCTGCCCAAATGAACCCTTTCCGATTAAAGAGTCGATTTCATAACGGTCCATCCACTTCTCTCCATTCTTAACAATGTAATCAAAGTTGTCGTCATCATAGCCATCATTGAAGACTTTCTTCTCTTTCTTATGGCTGGAGTCCTCACAATGACCCTGTTGATGCCGTCGTTTCTTTTTTGCATAATACACCTACACAGAACAAAAGATAAAAAAAAACCCCAGCAATTTCTCTCATGTTTGTCTCAAACAAATCAGTCTGTTTTGTATGGGAGTTCATATAATGATTACAAGGTGTCCAAAAAGTCAGGAACCAATGAGAGTAAAACTACACATACTTAATTTTGTATTTATTCCTTACAGTATATGCACTACATGGTCACCCTTATGCTCTACACATTTTCTCAGCCACTGTATATGTTTTTGAGGATTTTGCTCAACATATTCCCCTTGGTTCCTGACCTTTCGGACACCCTGTATTATTTAGTGTGGCATATTGTGACATGGTTGAAAGTGTCAACACTGACAACAAGAAAATACCAACAGGTACAGAATTCAAAAAAAAAAAAAAAAAAAAAAAAAAAAAAAAAAAAAAAAAAAAAACCTGTAGCGCGCCGATTTTTATGTGCTTGCAGCATAAATGAACGTCCGCAAAACAACCGTGCTGTTATCACTTACATGATAGCAGGTCAGGTATAAAAAGTCATTCCCTCAAAGCCTCTCTTATTTTCTCTGTCTTGATGTTATCAAAAGACCTGAAAGCCTAAAATCCTTTCCTGGAGACTCTCCCTGACCAAAAACTTACTGTTACAAAGTGCTGACACGCGAGACTCCTTCCATAAATATTAAACATAATATTATTCCATAAAACATCTCATTAAATAAACAATTACTACAGGTTTTTCTTTGTAACAGCATAGCTTTTCATCTGTTTATTATTAGTCACAGATTATAGATTATATGCCATTCAGGTCACTGTGAATTAGCTGTTACTATAGAAACAGTAACATATTAGAACTTGCATTAACATAACTGCAATTTTGCTTGTAGGCTGTCAGAACAGCTGTTATAGAAAATTAATCAACACCTTCTAACCAAACTGACTGTTCAGCTGTTCAACTGCCTGCAAGTTACTTAAACATGATTCATTGTTTTAGCTTTTTAAATTATGTTCAGAATATTGGCTTTTACACTGCTACAATTTATCACTTCGCATTTTACAATCTTACAAAGTGAGTGAAACAGTGAAATCAGTAACAGTCAAAACTTAGCTCATGTATTGGCAGTTTGAAAGTTCTTGGTTAGAGTTAAAGACAGAAACAAAGCAGCAATAAATATTATAATAATTACATTAAGATTTTGACAAATGCTTCTTAGCATCCTCCCTTAAACTTCCGTCAGTTTTGGCAGCAGATCTTACCTCATTAATGTGTTTGTAGGTTTTGATTAAGTCAACAGAGAGCTTCCTCAAAGGAGCTGCAGTTGGCTCACGAAAACACTGGGGCATGTGCCTCTGTATGAAAACACACACACACACACACACACACACACACACACACACACACACACACACACACACACACACACCCCATTAGGTTGAGGTATACAGCAGTTCACTCTTCATTTTTCTCGGACCTACACATCAGTGAAAATTCAAAGCAAACTTGTAGCCTGCAGGCATGGACCATATGTGGTATTATAGGGTTGTTACGGTGTCATGGTTAGTCATGGGGTCTGATCAGACAGCTGCCTCACTGTCGCCTCACTGAGAGTACAGGAGGGTGCAATAATATCAGCTGCACAGTTGGGAACTGTGGCGATCACCAGTGCTCAGGTGGATGGTGGATTTTTAGGTGATTCTGCAGTAATGCGCAATAAAAAGTAAAAAAATAAATACACAAACAATCCATTTTCAATGTAATTCTGCTACAGATCAGTGTTTGAGCATTCTTTGGTTTAAAAAATTTTTTTTTATCACTTTCTAATTATTATTACCATTAACATTATTTATAATGTGTTAGATTGACACTTTGTTGTACTGACACATCTATTTAATCTTTTTGCGTCAAACTTTTCAATCTTATGACCAAAACCAAAAGTGACAATTTCCAGACACAATTTTTCAGTTTTACATTTTTCATCTCAAATATAAATTAGAAATTATATTTCACTGGGGTTAAATTATAATTAACTGATGTTAAATATATACTTGTCTAAAATATACACTATATGGCCAAAGAGTTAGTGCTCATAGGCCCCCATCCCCTTTGCTGTTATAATAACCTCCACTCTTCTGGGAAGGCTTTCCACTAGATTTTGGAACATGGCTGTGGGGATTTGCCCATTAAGCCACAAGACAATTAGTGAGGTCAGGCTCTCATATCAGGTGAGAAAGTCTGCATCCCAAAGGTGTTTAGTGGGGTTGAGGTCAGGGCTCTGCGAAGGCCACTCGAGTTCTTCCACTCCAACCTTGGCAAATCATGTCTTCATGAAGCTCACTTTGTTCACAGGGATATTTGTCATGCTAGACGGGTTTGGGTGCCTCATTTCCAGTGGAGGGAAGTTGTAATGCTACAGCGTACAAAGACATCCTATACAATTGTGTGCTTCCAACTTTGTGGCAACAGTTTGGGGAAAACCCACATATGGGTGTGATCGTCAGGTGTCCACAAACTTTTGGCCATCTATTGTACACTGATAGAATTTATTTCACATAAATGAACTCAAAATATTCTCCATTTACCTTGACAGAAACCAGTTCGACGGATCCGTCATTCTAATATAATCGTCACTGGGTATCATGGCAGTGTAACATCATGTAGGGATGATAACACTGTTATATCACACAAGCCTAGCCTAATATTGACTTTTTACCAGATTAAATTCCTTACTCCAGTGGTTCCCAGCCCTTCTGTGTGCAGCTCTGACTCCCCAAAACAATTCACACCCCTTTGCCACTGGACTCCCCCTAAATCATACTACATCAACCTCCATTTCTTTGTGCAGGTGACGTGGACTGCACTGAAAACCCTTTGTCTGTATAATCCACTACTGTCGTAAACACGTTACACTGCTACCTCTGCTTCCACTCCTACCATGTTCATAACAAACATGACTGCTATCAGACACATGGCATTGCTGATCATAACTAAACAAAACATCTATTTTTGGCTAAAGAACGCTGCAAACTAGGCTTGTGAGATCATGTGTGATATGCCGTCATCCTGTCGTGCCCCAAACTATTATCAATTGACAAAAGTCACCTGTGACTTTGAGTGAGGATACGAAGGGGTCGTGGCCAGATACATGCAACATGTGTTGTGTACACATTACGTCATTACAGCAGGAAAAATACCAGAAGCTTATTACAAGTCGGCTGTAGCTGTAATCGCTAGCATTAGCATTTGGTCAGGCTTTTTGGATTAATTACCCGTTAACAAGTTCAGGAATGCTTGCATTCTCAGGTTGGGACTGTACATATACATATTACATATAACCAGTTATTAAAAATTTAAATAAAATGATATAAACTATGCATGCGTATGTTCTGTGGTGAACAGCAGCGGAAATACTTATTGAATACTTGCATAGTGTATTAGCCCTGATAAACAACACACTGTTTCATTTTCTTAATTTAAACCTCTCTTCGTGATGTCAGACAGCGGGTCATCGGCGTTCGTCTATGTTAAAGCTGTAGGCATGTCTTCTCACAGGCATCTGATAACCCTTGATTGCCATTACGATAGTTGGAACCTAGCTGCGAATTCCCGTACTATCGTTAATCATCCCAAGCCTATTATATACTGTCAATTTTTTTTTTTGCTCAGTGCTGCCTCCTTTCCTCACAGCTACTCTCCAATAAAAAATACTGACAATCTAAGAATTGAATTTTGGAATTTTATCTTTTTGTTTAATTTTTTTGTATTTTTTCTTGTTATACAGGCCTATACAGAGATGTTCAAACACTGTCTTTTAATTTTTAACCACTGGTTTGTGTGTTTTTAAATGGTTGATTAATACTGTGATACTGTGAAAGTGTATTATATTTAGACTAAACTGTAACACTCCTAGTGGATTACAGATGCTTTGTACATGTGCACAGGAGCACTCAGTTGTACCTGATTGGCAGTGAGTACTTGTGTCTGGTCACTGTATGGTAGTACAGTGCCAGACTGCTCTGTACTCTGCTGGTGACAGTCACTGTGCTGCGGGTGTGAATGAGGCATCGGAGCAGCCATGTGAAACCCAGCAGCATTGAAAGAAAAAGAGCGTGCAAGCCGGCCAGACCAGGGTTGGCATGCTGAGGTCTCTCCCCCTAGAAGAAAAGTTCAGATATATATTAGTGCTTATTAGTACAATCCAAAACACTGTAATTTAAAGGATTCCTTATTTTTAGTCATATTCTATTCACATTTTTTACATTTTCACAGATCACTAAACAGCTTTTATTTCATGCAACCTGTTCCTATATGAATAAAAAACTTTTTATACATATTTTTATATAGAGGTGTCCACATAAGGAAAAGGGGAAAAGGAGATTAGGACAATCTCTCAAAATGTGTTGAATACAGACTTGAATGCCACAGTGCACGCTAAACGAAACACTAATCACTAAATGAAAGAACATTTAACGTTACGTTTCTGAGTAACTCAGTGGTGTATGTAGGACAGGAATATAATAATAATAATAATATAAAAAAATACTGATTCCCCCGTGACAAATTCACCCTCCTTTAAGAGTAAATTCCGATAATTATTAGGAGAATGCTGGTTTATGAGCATCCCTCAGCAGGCAGCACAATGCGCCACAGCCACACTGAACCACACCACTATTCAGAATCCCAGCAACAGCACCCAATTAGCATAGCCTATCACCGCCAAGATACAGTGTGATTTGGCAAGCCCATCAATGTTCAAGCCAATCACAGCAGACTATGCAAATAGACTACTTTTGTTGCCAGGGCAGAGCTTCTGCCATTTGCCAATAAGAAAACAAGAAATAAACAAGAAATTAAATTGAACTTTGGTACACTTTGAGGTAACATCCAGCACATGGGAGGCTGAGAGCAAACTAAAAATCTCAGGGAGTGAGAGAGCGATTTATCTGAGCGAACCGAGATTGTGCGAAGAATTCACCTAAACCAGTAACAGGAGGTGTAATCCCGGCATTATCGCACCATCATTTCCAATCATGCCTAGCACTGAGAGGAATATAACCTAAAAAGGGAAGGCAAGCTTGAATTTATTTTTTTAGCAGATTGATTTACAGAGCAGGCTCAAAATAAATAAATAACTCAAGTGGTACCTAACATTTTGATGAATCACAACACTCACAAAAGGTGCTTTACTATCAACATGTTCAATTTTTATTGCTTTTTTCCCCCCACAATTGATCTAACTGAAGCTAAGCACTTAAATATATCTTTTTTTCTTTCACTTTTTTCACTTGAGTAGAATAAAACCACAAAAACTGAGGTCAAATATAAAGTAGCTCATATAAAGCAAACAAACAAAAAACAACAATGAGCTTGTAGAATAAATTATTAATTCTTTCTTTAATGATTAATATAAGACGCAGTAGCCATGTCTGCGTGATTAAAGACACACATGCACACTCTTAAGCCGTATTCGGACTGGATTAGTTTATCAGGGGGACATCTGTAATAATTTTTTTTTCCCCATGTTTCGTCGGTGCTAAAACTCTCGCATCCGGAGAACAATAAAATTTCCACAGGAGGAGTGAGTTCCTAGCAGGTTGTATTTTTATATGAACCTGTATGTTTGCGTCACATGGTCATACGATCAAGCTCCATTCACAACATGGTGTCTAAACGATCAAAGAGGTACTGGAGTAGAGAAGAGACACTGGCTCTTATTTCAGTTTGAGGCAAACCAAAGTTCAGCAACAATTTAAAAATACAATGTAACAATCTCAAAGTACACAAGAAGCATCCATTTTTCATTTTGTGATTTTGGAAGTGTTTCATATCTGAGGGAGGGTCATTGATAGGTGCATTATGAGACTAAATACAGCAAGTAGCAGCAGTCAGACATCTTTTTCTCCAATGCATGGTGACATCTGCATTGAAAATCACGGAAGTGTATCCGGACGGGAGTAAAATTATCACTAGGTTTGGTGAAAAACAGTAGGTAATTCAGCCTGTTATTTTCTCAGAGGAGGACGGAGAAAAACACTGACATGATCGATCCGGATGGAAATATAATCACAGAGGAGCAGCTGCAAAATAGAAAATTACCCCAAGACCCCATTTACATTTAATCCTGTCCAGATAGGGCTTTAGATAACTTCTAATGTTTGCATACACTGATGAGAAAATGGTCATATCCCTACCAGTTACTACAGTTTCAAGACTTTCTACATTCCAAAATGAACAAAACTAAATTAACATCTGGGGACTTAAAAACAAAAGTTACATCAATATTTATGCGGGGAAATTTATGTGTATTCAGAGCTGGGTTATGCAGCTGCTTGACTTGATTTTCTTGATGCACCATTCAGATTATGCAATAAATTCAGAAGTTGCCAGATTTCTCGAGTAGAAGCATCCGAGATACGGTTTTACAACAGCGACTAGAATACTGTCTTTAAACACAAGCACTTGCCTTTAAGCCTGAAAATTTCAGGGAATACAAAATGTGGCCTGAAGCAGCCACATTGATCACTGCAAATTTGGTTTAATTTAACAATATGGCCCCCACCCTCATTATTCAGAAGCTTATAAAATAATTTGATCCAGCACATCCTATTAGTTTTGAAAAAAACTTGATCCAGCACATCCTATTATTTTGCATTCATTTTCACTTAATGTAGCCATGAGAGAATAAATCGTGTTGATGGTCGTGTGAGTGGGATGTAGGCTATTATAATACACTATTCTGAATTGATTAACACATTGAATATTAATTCGATGTGATCTCCTATAAAGAAAATGTGTCTACGGTTTGAAAGATAGGTTGACCGAGCACCCATCTGCTTGGCTTACGGCTCACTTTAAGTAATTAAATTTAAAGTAAGTAAATTTAAGTAAAAAAATTTTACGTAACTATATCTTACCAATAAAAACTTAAGTCTTCGAGATGAACAATGTCAAAAAAAATTTACTTTACAATTTATTTGAATTCTTACTAGATACATATAACACAGCACCAAATCCCAAACGGTTTTCTAGTCACCGCATGTGCTTTTTAAGCTAAAATGCCATATAAATCAAGTAGCTTGTAAGAAGCTTGCATCCGAGTAGCCAAGCATCACCGATAACTGCTACATTACTCCCTTTTCTTAAAAACCACAACATGTTTTTAATAGATCCTGTTATTTCTTGGCCGAAAGCAGAACTGACTCAATTACTGCTGCTAATGAGTCAAATCTCATATTACTTTACTGATTTGTAATGGGTACAAACTGTCCATAACACTGTGTTTTCTCACTTCGAGCGATCGCTATGTGGATCCAAAAATGTTGATGAGTGCATTTTATTTGTGCACATCTATGATCAGATGGTTACTGTGCATTCAGTAACAACGCACTCACTGGTGCAAGAAGACTAAAAAGAAAGTTTAGCATCCAGGAGTTGACAACGTTATTATTCAAAAATAAACTGCCTTTACAAAATGTGTGGTAGTGGCAAAGTAAGAAAACTCATCACTCATTCTCCATTTTCCATTTTTATTTTGTTTTTCAACTTTTAAAATATCTCTCTCAACCACAGTGTTCAGGTTTTGTGAAGTGTGGCAGAAATGAAACGTGTTAATCTACAAGATAAATGCAAACAGATTCTAATTGACACTGATAGCTACAACCCAAATTTAGGCAGTAAATTCCAGGCGTTTTAGGAATAATGTTTCACATATTAATAAAGTAAAAGAAAAGTAAAGATTTAATCCTCCAGATGTACATAAGACATGCAAGCGAGTATGTGAACAATGCCGCTCGTGTAGCAGCTGTATGTGTGCACGCATGCGTGGTGAAAGTGAAGTACATTTGCATCTTTAAGCTAACCGTTCTACATTCCACTCCTGAATGTATTGAGTAAAACACTGAGGAACAAGACATGTGAGAAGCCAGCACAGCACTGCATGGTTATTCCATGATGATTCAGCTCAACTACATTTTATTTGTATAGTGCTTTTAACAACAGACGTTGTCACAAAGCAGTTTTACAGGAATCTGGATGTAAATTTAGATCTGTGGAAGAAACCTTGAGCAGAACAGGACTCAAAAGGAACCCGGTCCTATCCTGCGTGACACCAGATTGTGGATTAGCAGTCGTAACACTATACAGCTGTAGTAGAGTATAGATAAGTAGTATTATGTGCTGAAAGGATGATCAGCGTGAACAGATCGTGAATGAACACAGGACAGTTTCTATGATTACAGCAGCAGTTCTTGGGTACAAGTCTACTGTATCCAGGTGAGGTTATTCACTGAAGCAAGGGTGAGTTTTGGGTATAAACTGTGTCTGGCACATTTTTAGGACACCTGGAAGCATCGGAAGCAGCAATATTCGAGTCACAAGTGTAGAAAGCTCCAAGCCGAAGTAAAGCATCAGAACAACTACCTGTAGAATTATCATCAACAGTGAAATATGAAAGTCAGGTAATAAGCACTTGAAGTCTACTTCATTAATCTTTCGGAGTTTGTGTGATTTAATAAACATTTACTATTAATTAATTTTAATTTGCCATAATGTTATAGTCTTTTCTGTGCAATAAGCATTATATAGGCTCAGCCTTAACAGTTGCTGAGGGGCAACTTTATACCTTTTAATTCTTTAAACCGCTGCACATTTTCAGTAATTAAGCTTTCTGTGCAATAAGCATAAATATATGTCAACACTATTTTTTTTTTTTTTTTTTTTTAGGATTTTTGTTTAATGACACTGTGTTTAACAAAGATTAGATTTTGCACTTCACTGCAGGGATATTTCATGTTTTTTTTTTCTCCTAGTCAAAATATTTTTTCTCTTTTTCGGACAAAAACCAAACGTGCAGTTTCTGACTATTTTCAGCTGAAATATTTCTGTGGCATCCTTAATAAATATAGTTAACTGATGTTATACACCTAAGAGGTAATGATAGTTAAGTCGTACACACATTGTTAAACTTTATTTCACATGAATGAACTTTAAGGAAGAAGGGAAAAAAAAAGAAAAAAAAAACAACAAAAACAAACAAACAAAAAAAACCCTCCATTTATCTTGACAGCAAGGACGCCACATCAACACGCGTTCTCTGCTAGAAACTCAAAACACCTGCTCAACCCTCCCTCACTACGGCTTCGTATGTCAATTGGCTCCTCTGACGTTTTTATTAGGGAAAGTAGAAGATTGCTCTTTTGGCGTTCTGCTGTTAAAATGTGAAGCTCCTATGCAAAATGTGAAAAAGTTGGCAGGTTTGAAATGGTCATTTAAATATTAATTTTTCATCTCACCTGCACCCCCCTGCAATTCCTTCTGAATACCTCTGCTGTACAGGGATCTTACACACCTCATCATCAGAACATTTCATGCTTCTTTCCTTAGGTTTATGCATATGGACTGCTGAAATCAGTGAATTCTGAAATCAGACCACAGGTTCCAACACAGATTCAGCCGAGACGCTCAAAGTGCACACGGATTTTATAGTCCTGCAACTATTTCCGTGTGGATTTGGGGTTATGTTGTTGAAAGAGCAATCAGTGAACAAGTCTTAGCCACCCGGCAGAGGCAACAAGATTTTGGGCTAAAAATTCCTGGCACTTGTGCACACTACACCATTTTCAAAATCTCAGAATGGCTGACCCTTTCACACTACACACCTTTAATTTCTTGCCGAGCTCCAAACTTAGTCAGCAACTGGAAAACCAGGGCTAAAATTGTGGTAAAGGGTTTGAATCTATTATATTCAGAACCTTTACATGGCAGCGTTAAGCTGACGTTGTATTTGGCCTGCAAGTGAATCGAACTGCGTGCGATAATTTGACTCGGACATTAAAGACACTGACAGTAGTTCCAGCAGCAAGGGCATGGATAACGAAAAATGTCATGCCCTCAACTTGTGGAAAAGAGGGGTTCAACAAGGGAATTTTTTAGCCCAAGCTGATGAAGACGAGCAGCGAACAGACTCAAACAACAAAGCCAGTATGCAAAAGGTGTTGGAAATCCCTCCACTGCAAACCAGCCAACTCAAGCAACTTGAGCTTAATCATTATGAATCATTGTGAGCTTGACTTAGATTTAACATTAAACACTGTAATCATATGAACTGACGCATTTTCAACTGGCATATGCATACCACATATAATGTCTCTCTCCATTCCCCTGACTTTGTACTTATACAATTTTGAGTGTTGGGTGGGTCCATGTGGAAAAAACGATTTCACAGGGACAGACAGAAACCTGAACCCCAAAATCAATGATTGCAAGAACTGCGTGTTCTGCAAAGAGAATGGGGACTGTTACGCTTGTGAGATTGTGTCTAATATGCCATAGTCGTTTAGTGCCCTGATGATGGCCCTGAGCGGCTATCAGTCGTGGTGTAATGCATGTTAAAATTTTTTGGAACTACTCGGCAAGTGTGGACACGGAAAGCACAACTACAAAGGAGAATTCTGAGCACAGAAGCTGGTGGCAGAAATGCAAAAATACATGTCACTTAGCCAAGACAGACTAAAGACAATCAGAAGACATCTATACGGCTCACTGGCACTACAAGAAAATTATGCGCTCCCTTCCTTGGTTCCAGCAGACCATGTGTTTGCCCTATATAAAAAAGGTCACAACATTGGCTAGAGCTCAATTCCAATTCCTCAAGCAATTCCTCAAACTGCAGCTTTGACCCTGCCCTTGCACACAGGGCCTATCGGATAACACAGCCGCAGCATTCAGGAGTGGTGAACTGAGTGTAAAACGCACTCTGATTACGTGGACAGTGCATCCCTTTCTGTCCACGTTTGTGCACCATGAAATGCAGAAAGCATAAATCTGTCTTATCAGCTGCTTGCAGAGTACTATTTTTAAGCTTAATAATAGTTTTGTTTGGCATTGTACAGGATTAGCTGTACCTATAACTTCTACGAATAACCATTTTGTGCATGTTTTTGGGAAGAACATTTGACATTAAAGCTCGGACAACAGACAACTTCAAATATTTCAGAACATATTTAATGGAACAATATTTAAACTATTTAGTTACTAAGGTCTACTTGTTTTTAATCTAAGAAAAACAGGGCATTTTTAAAAAGGAAAAAACTGTAATTTAGCAGCAACAATCTGAATGACTTCAGTGTGTTCAATGATTTCATGGAGTCAATGCCACGAATGCCCGACAAGGTTCCCAGGGTTTCCGTTTCTTTTCCTTCCTTTCTGTAGGACAATCCACCTTTTTGTGCCAAACCCAGCTGACAAAATGCTATGTTTTTGTCTCCTCTGAGCAAAAATCCTGGTTCCAATCAAAGTCCCAGAAACATCTAGCGAACTCCGGGTGCTTATCTTTTTGGTTCGAAAAGGCTTTCTTCTGGCATGCCTTACGAGCAGTTTGAGCAGAGGTGGGATCTAATGGTTGACCCCAAAACGCTACCTAGTTCTGTTAGATCTTCAAGTGTGTTCCTTGAAGAAATTTTTGTCTCTCTAGCCATCTTCCTCACTGTGCCTAGGAGCAAAATACACTTGTGTCCTCTTCCAGGCTCAGGTTCACTACAGCTCCAGTTGTTTTAAAGTTCTTAATTATTGCTCTAACTGTGGATGACCACTTAAGAGTTTCTAAACACTTGGATGTACTTAAAAAGAAAAAAGTAACATATAAAAAAAGAACACAATATATGCTGCACAATTTATGCTCAAACTCATGCATTTTTCAGTAAAAATAAAACAATATTTCCATCCTACAATGGCTCTTCCTCATGTACTGAAGAATGCAGTGATTTATTTGTAATTTGTTGGTTTTATGTTAAATACAACACTCCAAGCCAACATCTGGCTATGATGGTGGGGTTTTCTCTTGCAAATAAAAGCTATTAGCTGAGCCAGCATCATATAATGTTACATTTTGCTCTGGTGTTTTAGTGCAGTAAAAAAGGGATTATGTTCAAAAGTGCTAGAACTTCTAAACAGAAGTCAACGCATCATGTTTATGAAATTAAAAGAGGACTTTGCGGAGGTCTTCAAGTCTTACGTCGATTTTACACTGTGCAGTTCCAGTGGTCTTTTACGATTCTTGCTCCTCACACTGTATGAGATGATCGCGATAACGTGTTCTTCATGTCAGATTCAACAATGAAGGTAGTTACTATGTTCTGCCGTACTGGGTGTGCAGCGACCGGTGTATGTAGCTCTTCATCTGGAAAGCATATAAATAGTTTCACGATGTCATAATAGTAAATAAACTCGAATAGATCGTTTGCAAACTAATTGGCTAGGTACACACCTGGAAACTGTAATTCATCCTCTTTCCATGACGCGTCCCTTTTTGTCCTGTCGTGATACAACTGTGATTATAGACATTCTATCTGCTGCTGCGACTCAACAAACCTCTCTTCTTTTAAATCCCATATGTTTCAAAATTGCCACTACTGTATTTGTAGCTGTCCTGTGAGTTTTGTGTAATCCTATGCTGTCCTCCCATTGGTGGATTATAGACGAGTGTTGTATCAGCGGTCACACTCAGAATTTAATCCAAATTTTCAGACACTGCCAGGACTTTCTCACAGGTTGTCTTTGGTCACAGTGGCACTAAACCGGCCGCTGGTGAGAAGGTCATATTATGAGTTCCAGGACCACTGATCTCAACTCCTTTATGATGTACGATTGTATCTGTGACTGCAACATCAGACCAAATATCATACAGTGTAAAGCCGGCTTTAATAAGCAAAATTTTACTTCAGCGCTGACATAAGAAACTCACTACCTTAGCCCTATCCGGATGTGATTTAATTTACATGGTGTCCCAGGGTAATTTCCTATTTTACAGGTGCTCCTCTGTGACTTTATTTCTGTCCGGATCGACCATGTTGATGTTTTTCTCCGTCCTCCTCTGAGAAAATTACAAGCCATATTACCTACTGTTTTCCTCCAAACTCAGCGGTCGTCTAATCATTTTAGTCCCGCCTGTAAGCACATGTCCAAGATTTTCTATGCAGAGGCCTTCTCGCGTTGGAAAAAAGGTGTTTGTCTGCTGCTATGTGTCATATTCATTCTCTTAGTTTGTGTATCAGTGACCCTCACCCAAATATTAAACACTTCCCAAAAGAAAAATGGATGCTTCTCGTGTACTTTGTGATTGTTTCATTGTATTCTCAAATTGTTGCTGGAACTTTGGTTCAGTCCAAACTGAAATAAGCAAATGAGCCTTCTTCTTTCACTCTTCACTACTCCAGTACCTCTCAGACTGCTTGAAGGCCACATTATGGATGGAGCGTTATCATATGATCGGGTGATGCAAATATCCGGGTTCGTAGAACATACAATCCACAAGAAACTCCATCCTATTATGGAAATGTTATTCCTGTCCGGATGCAAAATTTTTAGCACTGAGGAGACATGTAAAAAAAAAAAAAAAATGTATTACCCACGCCCCTTGACAAACTAAACCAATCTGAATAGAGCTCTTGTTACCAAAATCATCCACCATAAGAGTGATGCCTCACCATACTAATTCACACTCATTCTTCAGTGCTTGATTAAAGTGGAACACTTATGACTATTCTCCAAGTTATCCCATATAACTTTATGCAATTTGAACAATTTAAATTTGAATGAGTAAAAATGTACTTAGCTGTTTATAATCAGTGATTCTGTACAAACAGCTCGACTGTGCTGAAGAGCAGCTTCAACTGACCAACTCCCTAAACAATTTTAATGACTGAATATTGGAGATAATCACTGCTTCATTTCAATTTCATGTAGAATATGTTATGAAAATGAAATAATGTAGTTTCAAAGTTGCTTTAAAGTGAACGGTGCTTCCATCTCACTATGGGGAACAGATTTGCTACAACAAACACTTTGTGAGAGAAGGGCATTTGAGGAGAGGGAGTGAGACTAGCTGTCGGAGCTGTCACCGATTTCTGCCCTCTGTTCATTCACATGTTTCTGCTGACTAATCACAGTGGAGGTGAGCAGGCAGTCTGGATGCTTCGGTATGGAGAGAGACTTTCCCGACATGCCGCACTCCGGCCCAATCGAAATGCCCTTCTGACACTCCGAAGGCACCGGATGCCTGTTTGGGCGCAAGTTTAAGTGGGTCTTACTTCAAGAACTAAATATGGGAAGGAAGCTGTTCTAGAGTGAGAGTGCTGCTCTACACTTTTAACTAAGCTCTGATTCATCTTGTGATTAATGATACATTTAAAATAAGGTGTAAAGAAAGAAATTAATGACTTGGTGCAAAAATAAATAAATAAATAAATCTATGTAAAAAAAAGAAATTCCAGATTGGGTGTATTTACTTAAAATATCACACCGATAGTAACTTTTAATTTCATCTCGCTCTATGCTGGTTACTAGCGGGGGTTCCTGTCTTTTGTTTATTGCCATGGTTTCACTGGTAGCACCAGGCTAGCACATCTGTACAAGCTAGCTACAGCATGTATATATAAAAAAAACACCCATTTGATCACAAGCCTTTAAATTAAAAATAAAAATTGTGGAGGAAAATGCTTGTGTATAACATTTTCTGATCTAGTTGATGCTGGCGCTATTGTAATTTGCATACAAACAATTAATGTCTGTAACAGCACAGCAAATCTCACGGACTGGCTCAATAGCTAGAAAAATATGGAACCCGATAACATAGATGTTTCATAGTTGAAGGGGAAAATACCACCATCCCTCACTTCTACTGGTAGCTGCCAACTCGCTTTGTTTCTCCATTACATAAAGTTCAGCGCTCGACTTTGTTGCATCACTCACCCTGGCGAGTGTATGCTGCTAAAGGTCGCTAGCCTAGGCGCTGGCCGCTTTGAAGGTGTGTTGCTAGAAAGCAAGCGGGTTGAGCTGTCAGGAGTAAAGTGCACGCAGAGTTGTACGTTATCTGTGCTCCAGTGAAATGGAAGTTAAAGCAGACTGGCTTTATGTATTCAGATCTTTGTTTGCGTTTCTTAAATTTAATTATACCACAGTGCAGTTGAATGCTCAAATCTGATTGGCCAGAAGGTGTGCATTATTTTTGTGTAACAGCACGGCACGGCTTGGACAGTCGTTCTGGCTGTAACGTTAATGAAAGGTTAACACTGATGCGCTCATTCTAATACGTTCTTGTTTCTATAGTACAGTGGGATTTGTACAGCGAAATCGCCATATAATCTAGCTTAATAAATACAGATTTTAAAAAAATTTAGTTTAACAAAGTAAAACATTTACGCAATGAATCTCGGTTGTAAGTGCTTTCTGACAGTCTCGATGCTTTGCGGAGTTTATCAGCAGGGGAAAGTCCTCAGAACAGAGGAGTTCATGCTTTCTGGTTTCTCAGTAAAATGACAAGCTGTGTTATTTTATTTATTTATTTATTTATTTATAAATGTGCGACATTTCGTACATTATTCAATTAAACATTATAATTGTTGGCAAATTGCTGTGATGTTCGTTTAGGAATTGCACTGGGAATTTAAGTAACTAATAACTCTCTAGAGCATGCTGATACATGAAAATAATCCACTTTTGCGGGGATTATTACAGCACGGACTGCAGCGTGTTATTCCTTACTTAAATTCCCAATGCACTTAAATCCCACTAAATGTTCTATTCATTATTACCCAATACATTTATCTCCCATTCAAAGTTTACATTCAAATATTGAATACATTTTGGTGGTCATGTTTGCAGGTATACTAGGCTATAAAAAGTGAGTGTCAGTCATCGTGCTACTGTAATTGTGTAGTAGTTGCTAGATCGTTGTGGTTTGTCTCTTGCATCTTGCTCTGCGCTGACGGTGGAGCTGGATCGTGACCGTTTGCGTGACTACGTCAGGAATCTGATTGGCCGGCAGTATTCGCTTCTTATCTGCACGAAGCTGAGAAATTCTCAACTTTTTCTTGCTCTTCTTGCCTGTTTCTCACCACTCGCTCCCACAATCTCCTGCACAGAACTTTCATCTGTCTCCACAGAAAATGCACAGGACGTTGGACGGAAAATGCTTTACGTCTGGCTCTCACTGCAAGTGAAAGACTTCCGGGTGCTTTGACGTGAGGTATAGCCTCATCCTTGTGCACAGTACAAAACTCACAATAAAACCAGAAACAGTTTGACAAGAACCATACAGGCTTGACAGACATACATATTTCCTAACCATTCAGAAAAATTGCATCTTATCACTCCATTTTCATCTCTAATAATCTCTTCTGCATCATGCAGAAACATCTAACATGTCAGGGCCTGAATGTGGCGTCGACTTGTGTCCAATACACTAAACTCATCCATTCATGATCAGTTTCAGTAGCAGGTCAGTCAGACTGTGCTGTAGTTGTTCTCTCTGAGCTAAACCATCCCTGAGCCCTTTACTGGGAGATTTTTAGTGTCAGGTAACATTTGATGAGCTAATATCACATCATCTCATGGGTTTGCCTGACAGGGCCAAAGTCAGAGAGCTACACTAGATGATCTCATATACTGAGTAATCACATTAATGCAACTAACTGTCAGGCTATTAATTCTGCTTTTTCGAAACAATATCAGCTTGAATATAAAAGCTTAAACTACCACTGCTAACAAGTCAACAGCTCGTTTAGTTAAAGGCTTCTGTCTATGTCTTATGCTTTAGAAATAAGTGACAGTATGGAGTACTATCCATACTGATGGATAACTGATGGATTGAAAGAGCAGTTCTGTCAACCCTGAGTAAAATGCTGGTTTGACAGTTAGTTAAAGGCATAGAAGCACTATCCTGTGGTAGCTAAATGTGATTATAATTCAACTAGCAGCCACCAAAGAGCTAATCTTCCAGCACAACACTGGGCGACACTGTAGCTAGCTGTCTGTGCAGTGTGATGAGCTGCTAACGCCGCCACAATGACCTAGCTAGCCTAGCTTAATGCTTCAGTTAGCACACTAGACTGAGCTAGCTAACAGGTTTAACGACTACACAAACACTTCCAGAGTTCAGTGCTGAAACCTGACCAGGAGAACATCTCTATACATGCAGCTAACAGCAGTGTTAGCCTGTAGGCCAGGGCTGGACAGCAAAGCAAGCTAGTGAGAGCGGCTAACCAGCTGCATAACTAACCCCACACACACACACACACACACACACACACACACACACACACACTTAAAGCGTTTAACAGGAAACCATTTCCACCTACCTTTAATGATGTGATCTTCATTTAAAGGCCCAGATCCGGAAAGGTAAAGCCAATGATCCAGCTTCTGTAACGTTGGTTACGACGCGTTCACTGACTGAGGCACTCCGACACACACACACACACACACACACACACACACAGCGCAGCTAACAAGCTAATTGACAGGCGTCAAACTGCAAACCCAAGCTAATGTCCTGCTCCTTGTGAAAACAGCCATAGCAGGTCGGAGCTCGGCTGCTGTGTACAGCGCACTAATGCTAGCCACGTACCGCTCACTAGCGTTGACTTGACAGATGCGGCTAACCAGCTAACGGCTAGCTGCTGCTGCTGCTGCTTCCGCTGCTAGCTTCCCTTCAAAAGTGAGAATGTTTCCCTGGCTTATGCTGGAGCACAGATTATTACACTTTGGGAGGAAAAAAAAAGTGCGCCGTTAACAACGGTAAAACTGCTACGCGTGTATATACATCACGTACCATCAATATGTCTTTATAATAAAAAAAAACAAAAATCACTTTTCCACCAATGTCAATTTTCACAAAATGGCGCGCGCTCCAAACCTGCGCAGCGGACCGGCCCGGCAGCCCCCAGACACGGCTGCTAGCGTTAGCCACCAGAGCTCCGTGCCGCTTAATCCACCCCCAACATATCCACACGTTTGTTCCGAAAATGTCTTACTCCAGAACAGGCGGACAATTTCTTCACACAGAGCTGTCACTCCGAATTACGCGACTGCATTATTCCGGCGGGAAGCGAAAACATTTGAAAGGTTCAAAAAAAAAAAAAAAAAAAAAAAAAAAAACCTGCCGACAAAATGGCGACTGCCTGTACTGTTACTATGGAAACTGTCAATCAAATTGTAAGGTCCCGGATGAAGCAATGACGACAAAAGACAACGTAAGCCTCTGACATAATCTGTCAATCAACACGATGGGGCCTGAACCTGACAGTCCTCTCTTCACATGTCTCTGCTGTAAAAGTAGACATGTCATACTTCATTTTTAATTTAAATGTTATTGATTTTGTTTAATTTAATGTTCTATCTAATTTTGAATAAAATGTTTATGTAATTTAAAAAAAAATTTAATTGTAAGAAATAAATAAAAAAAAAAAATGCAAATAGCTAATGGGAAAAAAATAAGCATATATACTACATGGCTTAAAGTATGTGGACACCTGACTATAACACCCATATGTTACTCTTCCCCAAATTGAAAGTACATAATTGTCTAGAATGTCTTTGTATGCTGTAGCTTTAAGATTTCTCTCCACTGGAACTAAGGGGCCCAAACCTGTTCCAGCATGACAGTGTCCCTGTGCACAAAGTGAGCTCCAAGAAAAGACATGATTTGCCAAGGCTGATGAGGAAGAACTCCAGTGGCCTGCACAGAGCCCTGACCTCAACCCCACTGAACACCTTCAGGATGAAGCGGAACACCGACTGAGTCCCAGGCCTTTTCTCACGATCTCACTAAAGCTTTTGTGGCTTAATGGGAAAATCTAAAAGGCAAAATCTAGCGGAAAGGCTTCTTAAAGGAGTGGAGGCCATTATTGCACCAAAGCATGGGACCAACTCTGGAAGGGAATGTTTAGTATGCACATATATGAATATGATGGTCAGGTGTCCAAATACTTTTGGTCATGTAGTGTATGTAACTTAGAACTACAAATCTGAGAAGTATTTACAATGTAATGATCCATATGTACACTTTAAACTCCTCAAAATATGATAGTGTCATGTTGATATAAAAGGTCAATCCTATGTATATACTTTAGTTCAAATGTAGAAATTATTTATAAATTATTTATAAATTAATTGTTATAAATCTTAAAACAATTAATAGACTTACAAATTACCTTCCAAAAATATGTTGGGCAAGACTTAAAAAGAAATATTTGTTTCATATCATAACAGTCGATCACATTATGTGCTATGTTTATCTTTTTAAAATACATTTCATCAAAAATCAAAGTATGATGGGTTAATGGGAAAACTTGTGAAACTTGTGACCGACAGCCAAGCAGTCTAAATTACCATGGACAGGAACATCCAGCTGTACAGAGTGGGCTAAACTGAGGCTGTCTGGAGTGGCACCCTTCTCTTCAGCACTGTCATTGCAACATGTATAGAATTCCATTCAGTTGATTATAATGTTATATGTGTCTGTTGTAGTGTAAAACTGGACTGACCTTTGTCTTCTTGTGATTTTTTAAGATGTAAATTACCTCATGAAACAGGGTTTGTAACTAACACCCTCAAGCACACACACATAGGTTTAGAAAGCTGAAGATTCTCCACAAGGGGGAGTCATTAACACACAAGTTTTTTTTTTTGGCTCATCCTGGGGGCAAAACTCAAACTAATACTAGTGACCAGTGGCCAGTTTTATTTTAAGCTGTGTCAGGAACTGTGTATGGCTAACTTCTTGATCAGATCAGTAAAATCTATCTATCTATCTAATCTCTCTCTCTCTCTCTCTCTCTCTCTCTCTCTCTCTCTCTATATATATATATATATATATATATATATATATATATATATAGGTTCAGAAGTAGTTGGACACTGACAGAGTTTTTGTGATTTTGCCTTTATACACCACCACAATGGATTTGTAATAAAACAGTCAAGATGTCATTGAAGTGTAGACTTTCAGCCATTTTAATTCAATAGCCTTTCTATTACAGCCATTTTAAGCAAAGTACTTCCATTTTCAGGGGCTCAAAGGTATTTGGACAATTGACTGACAAGAAATTAATTGACCAGGTGCGGTCCATTCCCTCGTTACTTCAAGACAAATGAAGCAGATAAAAGGTTTGGAGTTGATATCAGGTATTGAGTTGGCATTTGGCAGCTGTTCGACTGGAGCTACCAATATGAAGTCCAAGGAGATCGCAATGCACGTAAAGGAGGCCATCATTAGGCTGAAAAAACAACATAAATTTATAATAGAGATAGCAAAAACCTCAGGTGTGGCCAAATCAACTGTTGGGGACATTCTTAAAAAGAAAGAAAGCACTGGTGAGCTCAACAACATCGAAAGGCCTGGAAAACCACGGAAGACAACTAAAGTGGATGATGGCAGAATCCTTTCCTTAGTGAAGAAAAACCCCTTCACCACACCAACAGAAGTCAAGAATACTCTGGAGAAGGTAGGCATATCATTGTCAAAATCTACAATCAAGAGACGCCTTCATGAATGTAAATACAGAGGGTTTACGACAAGGTGCAAACCAATGGTAGCATTCAAGAACAGCAAAGCCAGATTAGACTTTGCCAGAAAACATCTAAAAAAACCTCGCATGTTCTGGAATAAGATTCTTTGGACTCATGAAACCAAGATTAACTTGTACCAGAATGATGGGAAGAGAAAAGTATGGTGAAAGAAAAGAACAGCTCATGATCCAAAGTATACCACATCATGTGTCAAACATGGTGGAGGCAGTGTTATGGCATGGGCATGTATGGCTGCCAATGGAACGGGCTCACTGGTGTTTATTGATGATGTGACTGCTGACAGAAGTAGCAAGATGAATTCTGAGGTGTATAGAGCTATACTCTCTGCTCACATTCAGCCAAATGCTACAAAACTGATAGGATGCCACTTCACAGTGCAGGTGGATAATGACCCTAAACATTCTGCGATAGCAACTCAAGACTTTCTGAAGGCAAAGAAATGGAATATTATTCAATGGCCAAGTCAGTTGCCTGATCTCAACCCAATAGAGCATGCTTTTCACTTACTGAAGACAAGACTGAAGGCAGAAAGACCCACAAACAAGCAGCAACTGAAGGTGGCTGCAGTGAAGGCCTGGCAAAGCATCTCAAGGGAGGAAATTCAGAATTTGGTGATGTCTCCAGACTTCAGGCAGTCATTGACTGCAAAGGATTTTCATCCAACAATCTTGATTGTTTTATTTCAAATCCATTGTGGTGGTGTATAAAGGCAAAATCACAAAAACTCTGTCATTGTCCAAATACTTCCAGACCTAACATATATATATATATATATATATGTATACACACTAACTGGCTTATTAATATAATTTCCTTAGACTTGTTTGTACTGTTAGAGCTCAAATATTCAAAAGTTCAATAGTCTCATCTGGATACAGTAGATTTTTACCTAAGACCTGCTGCTGTACTCATATAGACTGTCCTGTGCTCATCCCAAGATTCTTATTTACAATATGTTCATATTAAACATCCTTTCAACACACTGTTGTCTTTACTCTTCTACACCTGTATACTGTAATGATTTATAATCCCACTATCTGGTAGTACGCAGAAGAGGATGGGTTCCTTTTGCTTCTGGTTCCTCCCAAAGTTTCTTCCTCATGTCGTCTTGGAGTTTTTCCTTACAAATTAAACCCAATACAAATAAAAACGAATTTAATGTTAATCCCAAATATGATAAAAAATTTCTAAATCACTAATCCGCCAAAGATTTCAGTAAAGCACACGCCATAAGTGGTTTTTTTTTTCCTAAAATGTTCACTTTATTTAAGCAAATGCCAAAGAAGAAAAAAAAGTATTTACAATACTTAAACAGCTACCCTCTTTGGTCTCAACCATGACTTAAATGCAGAAAAAGGGAAAAAAGTAGCAGAATCAGGCGTACAAAGCATATACAATATACATAGCAGAAGAACAGCGAACAGAAAATCATGTTACCATTTGACATCTGCTGAACATTACAAATATGAGTCAAACACATAACAACAAAGAACTAGTATGAATCGAATGCATCTATACTAGTTTGTTTTAAACAAATTGTGTATAAGAACACACTGAAAACACAGGATTAGGCTGTAAATCACCTCTCAGCACTGTGATGAGGTTCCAGAGTTTAGCATACCTGTCGTATTCCCATTAACTACCTAAACATGTCAAGTAATTAACATTCTGTGCTCCTACATCAAATTAGACGTATGAAGTCTCACAGCTGCACCTTAAAGCCCTAAAGACTACAACTGAATTAGTAGTACTATTAGAAAGTATGCAGTGGGTATTTTTAAGGACCTTTTTTTTTCTCTTAGTCATACACTAGCAGAGTTGTGATATCTGGGTAGTAGGATTATATGTCAAGGTAAAGCACACTGTTGCACACTGATAAGTGAAATCCTGTCACACAAATAAAATTAATAAAATTTGTTAATCTAAATCAGAGTATGTAAATCTGTAAGAAAATAGGTACTGAATCCAAGTAAATCAGTATTAGGTTTAAATTAAACAAATGTATTACAGGCAACATATCAGTACTGTAGATATGGTTAGTATAGTATTTGCAGTCAATGACAAACTCTTAAAAACAGACCAAACATCCAAACATGGCGCATTCAAAATTTACATTTGTCCTTATTAGCATTTTAATGATTTACTTCATTATAATTTTGCCAAACCATAGAAATATAGATTTTAATTGTTGCGTTCAGCATACTGTTTAACTTTTTAATGGCGCTTTTGATTACCATGCCAAGGAAATCTGGACACTGGAAATGCACATGCAAGCTTATATTAACTTCCAAAATGGTTTATTTCAGAATTACCATCACATCTTGATGAAAATAATCAAGTGCTCAATGAACTGCAAAAGAAAACTGTTACTGTAGTCACAGCTCAGGTACTTTACGTGGAGCGGAGATGTGAAAAAACAAAAACTCAGAACAAACAGCGTGACACACCTCTTATTCCAGAACACATACAGAGTCACAGTTTACAGGCTAGTGTTGAGGTAAATTGACCTGAACTAATTAAATCTGTGTTTAATAAACAATAAGCAACAAAAAAGTAAACTATTCTTTCAAACACACCAAATATTAAACCGCAACGTAATTTACATGTAAGTTTTGAACAGGTTCATTCCACAGTTAATCCTTAGTGCAGGAGATTCACAATTATACAACACACATCATTTATTAAATCTCCCATTTGTAAAGAGGATGCTGATATACATTATACACACTAGATCAGATAAAGTTCGTCAAACAAATAAGATGGACTCCTATCAGCTTCCCAAACGTTTCCGTAGTTTGTAATACAGTCTGCTACAATACTGCCTCCTCTCCTAAAAAACAAAGAAGTTATTTAAACAATGACGCCTCGAGAGCAAACACTGGATTATACTAAAACCAAATCTGCAAAAGCAAATGATTAAGTATTTAATACAGTAACATGAGGCATCTAAAAACTACATCAGTGTGTCAGTTACAGCAAAAGTACCGGGAAGTTAACATGCCTGGAAGAAACACTCACCTTCTTACTCCTTTGGTTTTACACATCAGCTTTCTGACTCTGAGTTTCCTCCAGCTTTTTGCTTTCCTCCAGTGTGCCATTCTCTTTTTCTCCCGTTTTCCAGGTGCCTTCCCTAAGTACAGGACACAAGTTCACATTTGTTAATACAATATTTCAATTATAACATATATCTGAAAATCCCTTATATGTGCGGTGGTCTGGGAAACCCCATCAAATGTCACCATGGCTAAATTACAGAAAACAAGTAGAGATGTCAAATTACAGTGTACAGTGTATAGACTTCTTCTTGAAATTTTGCATATTCAGATGGTCAGAACTGGATTATGTGTCCTGAAGCTACACAAAATAGCCCATAATGCTGTATCAGAGGAAAAGTCAACTTGGTTGGACAAAAAAAAAATGTTTAAAAAGAGTTGTGATTGCATAAGACCCCTAAATTAGTTCTGGTGCTAGCAGTTGCTGTCAGAAGTCATGTAATTAGTTGAATGGATGCACCTTTGGCCTCTCGGTTGCTTCTCTGACTAATGACTGTACCCTCTACCCATTTTGGCGCCTCTTATAGGCAGTGTTAAGGTTGTGCCACATTCTCTGCAAGTTTTAAGGATGGATTCAATGGTGTTCTGCATAATATTTGAGATCGTTTTAATACGCAAAGCCTGATTGATATTTTAATTTTGAAAATGATATTGATTCAATATTATGGGATATTTTGTGTTGAATCGTGACATACAATCCCAATTACATGCAATTCAGTTCCAGGTTGTAACACTACACAATGTGAAAAGGTTTGAGGGGGCAAATACTTATGCAAGGCACGGTATATTCAATTTTGGTCAAAACCCAATTTTTCATCTGTTTTTACATCGGTGGAGAAATCGCTGATTAATTCAGTGATTATTACTGTCCTATTTAGAGTGCTGATATCTGATTACAAACAGAATTTCTTAAGCTGGTTCTACAGTGCAATTCCAGCGGCCTTTTGTGATGATCCCAATATGGATTCTCTAACAGAGTGTGTGATAACGTGTTTTTCATGTCAGATTAAACAATGAAGATAGCTACTATGTTCTGCCGTACTGAGGGCACAGCACAGGGCTGCAGCTCTTTAACTGGCAAGCATAACAATAGCTTCACGTAGTCATAATAGTAAATAAAGGGAGAATCTGCGTGCCAGTTCGCTAGCGACACACCTGGAAGCTGTAATTAATCTCCTATTTCTTCCCATGTTGTGTCCCTCTTTGTCCTGTTATAATATAACTATGACGAGACGTTATACAGACATTCTGTCTGCTGCTGAACTCAATAAACTGCTCTTCTTTTAAATTCCATGAATTTTATTTACATTTTGCCATCACCATTCCAATGTTTATAGCTAGTTTTGAATAATCATACAGTATGCTATCTCCTATTGGTAGATTTTAGACGAGTGTCGTAGCAGTGGTCACACTCTGAGATTTTAAGCAAACTTTCTCGTCAGCTGTCCTTGGTCACAGCTGTGCTACATCAGCCACTGGTGAGCACGTCACATTACACGTCACATGTTCTGATTCCACCGATCTCAACTCCCGACCAAAGATTATCATTTACGATGTGTATTTGTGCCTGCGACAGCAGAATTGGGCCGAAGTCTTTACCTCACAGTGTAAAGCCGGCCTTAGACTTATGTCCATTTCGCTATGGCACGTAGCTACTTCGACAACTTGATCAAAGCATGACATTCACTGCACGAGGAATTCACACTTGGCTAGCAAGGGTTTAGACATCAAGGCTTTAAGCAGACTGACTGTGTTTACCACTGTGTTTTTTAACCAGACACTTTGACTGATGTGATCTTTGCAGGCAGAAAGACAAGGTTAGAAATCCTAATTGAAAAAAGTTTCAGGCTGTTTTGATAAAATACATTTTAGTAGAGAGGTCCAAGTATAATATTTAGCATAAATTTGGTCAAATCCAGTCATTTGGCCAAATTTCTTTTTTGGTTTGTTTTCTTCCCAGAACTTAGTGACAGGTTTTCCCAGGCTGCCACACACATGTACAGTACTGTGCAAAAGTCTGAGGCACATGCAAAGAAATGCTGTAGAGCAAAGATGCCTTCAAAAATAATGAAACTAAATGTTTCTACATTAAAAAAAATACTATAAAGAGCAGTAAACAATAATAAATGAAACAAAGTCAATATTTGGTGTGATGATCCTTTGCTTTAAAAAAAATAGTCGTCTCAGGTAGAATGTTTGCAGTTTTATAAGGAATGAGCTGTAAGTGTTACTGAGCATCTTGCAGAAGCAGCCACAGTTCTTCTGGAGACTTTGACTGTCACATTTGCTTCTTATTTTTGCAGCGAAACCCAGCAGCCTTCATTATGTTTTTTGTTGAAAAAGTGTCTCTTATGTAATATGCTGCTTTCTTTACTGACATACAAACATTTTTTTGTAACATTTAATTTTGTGCTGGAAAACTGAATTCTAAAATGTTTTTGTACTGACTCGATAATGTAGAAGTTATAAAATAAAAATCTATAACAAAGTTTGTACTAAAAAAATAGGGTGCCTAAGACTTTTGCACAGTACTGTATATGTTTTACTACATTCATCTTAATGATTAGTAGTACACATAATATTTATATTAATAGCCACATAGAGCCTTCACATGCTTGGGGATCTTCTTTATGGTAATAATCATAATATACTATATGGTAATATACTGTGATTATAACTACGCTTGAATGAAGTTTCATTTCTGAAAATTTTCAGTACTGTTGTACTTTTAGTACAAAAATCCAGTGGGTCATTTTGAGTCGAGCAGAGCACACTGGGTTAGCTGTTAGCTATGGTGTTACCTGGTTCTCTTCATGTAGATCCAGTAGGCCAGACCGATAGCGACAGCAGCCACGATCAGGCCTATGACGACTCCTACTGCTACTTGTGTCTGATCTTTAGAATCTTCTGGCAGCTCTGAACAGAAAGATACAACCACATGAAAACTCTTTAAGTGATTCAGATAATAAAAAAGAAATAAAAATATTGTTAATAAATCATAATGGTTTTAAAAATCTGCACATTTCAAATAATGCTGTACAAATAATGTTTTTAGCGATTCTCTAAGCTTATATGGTAGTCAATTACACAGATAAAGCTTCGAATGGCTAATATAATCACAATTTCATGATTTTTCTAATTACTGGAAAACTGCTAGAGGTCAATTTGCACAGCTTACACTATTTGCTGACAGGAGAGTATTTACAGTATAAAACTTTGTCAACTCACCCCTTTTGTCCATTGTTGTCTCCTCCAACGCTGTAATCAGATAAAAACATATGATGTGTGGATTTTTAAATGTTTGTGGACAGTAAATTGTAAGTGTAGGCATAATACTCATATTAATATGCAGCCTACTATAAATATTAATTTAATCTAGCAGAACATGCTCCTTCAGTGTGCAGAACCATGTTCAAAATTTTAACAGAGCTGGGCGCTATGAAGATATAATATCAATATACTGATAAATTATACATTTATATGCAATACACTTTTTTGGAGATATTACAGATATAGTCAGCATTTCTAGAACAATTACAAACTCTGACTTGTGGCAGCTGACTAGATGTCAAGGGATCAAACCGGGAACCCTGGAACTGTTAGGTGCCAATGCTACCCACTATGCCACCTGCTGCTGAATTTATTTTAATATACGTTAAATAAAATGATCATTGAACTATTTTTTCACTGTCAGGCATCAAGGATCTATTGACTGTGTATCTATTAAGATTTTATCCAATTTGGCAGTTGTTTTAGGAGTGAAATGGCATTTAAAAAAGTAAAACATCCATAATGCTGTAGAACAGAACTACACTTACATGTGGATATGTCAATGCTCTTTGTGTCGTAGCCCAGCTCATTAGAAACTGTGCAGTTGATTGTGAGATTGCCTGTTGGAATCACTGTGAGATTGTATGTGACTCTTCCATCCACGAAGGAACTCTCAGAGGCCTGTAATTACAAAACACCGACACACATTAACACATAATTTAGCACTAAGATTTAACTAGATTAGGCTAGTGTTATATTACAGCACATTATTCCTTGGTGGCAAGATAGTAATGAACAACTGTCACTGCTTCAGTTTGTTAATGTGTAGCTGTGATTTCGCTAAGCACCACTTAAGGGCAGTATAGTGCTATGTCCTACTCTACTGCCACTCGATCCACTAACACCTTCTCTTCTCTAATACATAGTGTGCTCTAGTGATGATCTCAGAATTTCCAAACTCCATCTGATCAACTGCATAGGTAATAGGTGAACATAAAAAATGTGTCTGTCCATAAAAACATATAATATTGCTACTTTAAGGGCAGTTGCAGTAAAGCTAAGATCACATTTTTTGTAATTGTGTCCTTAATCTATTGTATCTATAAATCACAGTATATAAAAGTAGACATGTTGGAAAACCTACTTTTGGTTACTGTGAGTGAATGAATTACTACTTGACATGTACTTACTCATTAACTACACACTGACTAATTTCCAGAACCCCTAATTTTTTTTTTTTGGCATTGTTTAATATATTGTAATTGTGTACATTATGTCCTTAATTTGTTTGGTCATACATTATGCACGTTGCAATCTCTAAAAAGATTTGTCTCACTGAATCTAAGGTCAGAATCACATATTGAGTGAGGCAGCAGACGACAGGGAGTTTCATGGTTTCATACTTACATTAGTGCCGTTGATGCTCCACTGCACAGTGGGTTTGGGTGAACCTTCAGCCTTGCAGCTCAGAAGCTTGCCTACATTACTGCGCCCTTTAGACAGCTTAGTGATAACCGGAGCACCTACAAGTACAACAAGTCATCAACTATAAAACAGTAGGTTTTATTTACACAACTTTATGTAATACAGCAGGGACTCACAATTCTGATTTGTTGTTACTTTATTACTTAAAAAAAACAAAAACAAAAAGGACTGGTACAATTTTACTCAGTGGATAGTTAATAAAAAAAGCATATTTTTTTATAAATGGATAAAGTCCACTTTTAACTGTTTGAAGAATCTTCTTAGAAAATCAATATATACCTGAATACCCATCAGTAATTGCTTTAAATTGTTTTTTTTTTTTTGCTTTTTTTAATTTAATTGTTTTGAATTATGAAATTGTGATGCAACATAGTGTTTACTGTTGTCACCTGCTTTTAGTTTGGTATCCTTTTATACTGTTAATGAAGAATGAGAAATTGATTGCAACATAATTTCTATTGTATTTTATAATGGTAATTTTGTAATGGTAAATAATAATAAGGTAATCTTTATAATGGGAACATACAGTGGGGTCCAAAAGTCTGAGGCCACTAGTGAAAACTCTTCTGATTGGTATTCTGTTTTTTGTTATAAAGGAGCCGATACAGGCTCCACAAGTTTGTGTAAACCCTGAAGATCCTTGTTAGATCAAATCCATCAGGATGTCACCTGAACACGTGCTTCAATGGAAGGGACAAGACTCACAGAAAACCTGACCTTTTGTACAAAGGAGTTAACATGATCAGTATCACAAATGTGCTTAAATTTAAATAGTGACCTAGAAATTGTGCAACATTGCACATTTCATTTTTTTGTTTTAGAATTTTATTTCCAGTTTTATTTAATGATGAAGTGTGCTAGTAGGGTGGTATTGTAAGATTAATATTAACAAGGCACCCTTACCTTGGACACTCAGCTCAAATGATGCTTTTTTGACAAGTCCAGCCATGGAAACCACACACTCGTACACTCCGGAGTCTGAGTATTTCACCTTGTCAAACTTGGGCTCACCATCCAGTTTGATGTTGTTCTGTAACAGTGTCAGTCATTAGAAATGACAAAGCTGATGACAAATTGAAAAAAATCCTGCAAATCTGTGGTTCTTTATTTTACCTTTGTCCATGAGACTTGCGGAATTTCAGAGGCGTTCACCACTAATTTTGCCTCGAAGCTCTCGGATAAACGTTTAGCAATCTTTCCTTTGGGGACGCTCGTGATATCCAAGTCTATAGCAAAACAAGACATAAAGAAAAACCTCCATCTCTCTGTATTTCATTATCTATTTCACCATGCATCGACCATAGCAGATCTCTGATTGATTTAGTACAGCCCATGAGAGTGGGCTTACACAAGATAACAATCCGTATCCAAACACCAGATATCTCAATTCTGATTCTTTTTTTTTTTTGCACAAATCTGATCTTTCTGGTTTGACTTTCCATATTCCTGTTTGCAAATAACTCATATTTGTGTACAGACTTAAATGCTAAAACAACCCACATGCACACATTTTCCAAATCAGTGAACAAAAACCTTTCTGCCTAGTAGTCCATTCCCGCTGAACAAGCAGCACGAACCTTCATTTAAAAAATGACTTGCAGTCATTACTGGATGTGTGAATGCGGAAGAGGCACCTGCAGGGATATGTGCACGCGCAGTGAAGTGTGGAATAAACACATCTTTCAATCCACCTATTATTAAAACGACTGCTTGCCCATGTAGTAGATATCATATCCACTTACACATAACGGTTAACCGGGTAGAGGCTGTCTTTGCTTCGTCGTCCACCAGGGAGCACTTATATTCTCCACTGTCGGCCCGGGTGACGCCGATGAGTGTGTAAGTGTCCGAGTTTTCCCTGGTCACCTTCTCCTGCACATTTAAATTGAAGCACATTTAGTGGGTTTCAGCACAGAGATCACCTTTCTGCTGCCAGAAGCTTTGCATTATAAGATCTTCGCAATACAGGGTTCTGTCTCACTTTTTGGGCAAAAATGAGTTCATGTTATAAATACATTATTTACACACGAATGAATATATGTGAGAGGTTTTACACCAAAATATTGTTTAATGGTATAAAAAATATTAGCTGAAAAACATCTGCTGTGACCTTACTGAGGGCTGAAGTTTTATGACTGAATATCATAAAATCACAAAAAATTCAGATATAGAACCATATAATTCGATTAACATGCAACAGACATTCAGTCTTTCACTCATACTTAGGATTTTTTTACTTAGAGTGAAGAACAAGAGACTGAGACTGCCTTATTTTTGCAAATAAGCAAATTTGTTGCACAAAATAACATGCCACAATTTTAAGTTCTTAGTGGTATTTGTTCCTATGTGACTCTTTTTCAGCAGAATTTAGATTCCCATCCAGGGTGTGTCTCTGCCTTGTGGCCCAACCAGGAAAATCGGCTACTGGAGATGAATGAATGAATAAAAATGGACATATGGACAACCATTTCTGCCCCTTTTCCAGTGCTAACAGCTGCTGTTGATAAAAGGTAATACTGTAGTATGTATAAATTATGCAGTACCCCTCATGAACCTCAAAAGCAGCTTGACATTAAGAGTGAGCTCCGAATGAAAAGAGCCAGACGTGCTCTACTTACCTTGATATGAAAGTTGTAGCTAGTCGGTGGGGGATTCCCATCAGCTGCACATTTCAGGGTCACGTTGTCTCCCTCCTTTATCGGGACTGCAGACACGACCAGGAGGCTGACCTTTTCACTGGGGTCTGTGGAGGAGAGAGGTGTGAAACCGAGGGATTAGCTCATATGGAAGGCTACAGAAGGGGCAAACAGATAAAGCCACTAAGCAGATGGTCATAATGAGCCATTGAGAGGTTCTCAGTCTCAAGAGCAGAGGTTTTTCCCGAGTGAGGAGCGCTTTTGAGAGTAGCAGCAGGGCTAGGCTGGCTGTAATCACGCCCTGAGGCACCCAACAAAGCCCTATTCAAGCTTCAACATCTCTGCTTCGGGTATTTTTGAAAGCAATTTATCCAGTCACTAAACGCTGATATTCTACTGTAAGTGGAAATTGTTCAAATTATCCAAAATATTTAATTAATCTGAGTAATTTGTTTAATAACAATGACATATATTGTTTCATAGTGACTTAAAGGCTGAGGACAGAGACTTACAATGGATGACAAAGGTCATAGGAGCAGAGACGAGGTCCGAGGAAAGGCTCTTATGCTGGACGGCACAAGTGAACTTGGCATTCATATCTGCCTTCGTAGCTGCGTACTCGAGCTTGGAGGATGTAGTCGAGAGGCCGGTGTCTTTGTCTGTCTGCACAGACGGTGTGATGGTGACCACTGAAACGATAAAGAAAAATGTAATTAGTCATATTTCTTGAGCCTTATTTGTCATTTAAACTTGGACTTGAGATGCTTCAAACCTTTCCCATCAGCTACAAGTGGAACATTGTCCTTCAGCCAGACGATGTTAGCTACTGGATTGGCATCTTTAGTAGAACATTCTGCCAGCTGTAAAAATACAGAAAGAAATGCTAATGATAATATATGCTACCTACGCTAGTATGTCACAAGAGAGCATTTTAAATCTAAAATATATTCTGACTTTTTATATTCAATATATCAAGAGATTCATAGCCCTTTCCTGAACTTTAACATTATTTTGAGTCAAAAAATACAGAGATGTGTTTCGGCTGTACTGTGTACATACTTTAAGCAGACACAGTCATTCATTCAAGGATTTGTTTCTATAATTTGTAATAAAACATGACAGGGAGTCGAGGGAAGACAAAGAGAGACAGACAATGAGCAGCTCTTCCCATTAATTCAGGTTTCTCTCAAATGTAGCAAATGCATTGTCCTGCGTTTGACAACCTCCAATCTATTTGTCTGAATTTCACAATGACATGGACACAGTATGAAAGCTGAGAGTCGATCAGAAACAGTGGAGAAACAAGTTTCTGAGTAAAACTGTGGTTTCTACACAAATAGGCTTAAAATTATAGCTGTTGTTTATATAAAAGCCTTAACCAAGAAAGCTAAAAGCCGCTAGACAGTATTTGAAATGACCAAAAAAATCATCAGTTAGATATAATAAATACTGCCCATTTTTCCCGTATTGAGCTGTGAATGTCTCACATTAATACGTATTTAGCTATCCTCATAAACATACTGACATGTTTCAATACACTGTACTTTATCTGTAGATAAAAATTCAGAAGATAAAAATCTAGTCAGTAGACAAACTCTAGTGCACCACAACAGACAAATATCAAGTACAGAACAAGTGAAGGACTCCACCCTCTTTCACAACCCACAAGAATTATTCTGGTTTTACTGTTTTCAAAAAGAAGTCAAACATCTAATGAAAAGACATGCGCTACTGTAACTCTGCTCCAGGCTTCTGGGTGGATTGCTTTTGATATTTGGTCTATTCGAGTATATCTGTATGAACTCCTAACAAGCCACACCTTCAAAAAAAAAAAACTTTACCGCATGAAGTTTATGACATACCGTTGTTAGCTTGCCCAGCTCTAACACTTTGGCTTGATTTGTGATTGTGGGCGGAGAAGGGGTCTCTGCAGGAAAAGAGCAGATTATATCATTTAACGAACATATGATTACTTCAGGATGCTATGTAGTGCTCCGTGTTATTCGAGGATATACTTACTCTGAATTGTCACTTGCACTGGATACTCCAATATGTCCGTTCCTGCCACCACCATACAGGTGAATGTCTTCTGATCAGCTATTTTTGCCTGGGAAATTTGCAGGCTGAGGTTCTTTGTTAGGTTGATTCTTCCCTGGTACTCCACAATTTGGGAGTATGAGGCATTCTGAGCCTTTGATTTTGTCAGGAGATCGCCGGTGGTGCCGTCCGCTTTGGTCTGGGGAATAGAATTGGGCATTTCTTAAAATAGCTATAACCACCCATGTGCTTATGATCTTGTCACACAGAGGTCATAAACTCACTTGAACACAATGCTGCTACCTGCTAGGTGCAGATCATACTAACGGTATTTACAGGGGGAAAGTTCTTTGTTTTCAGAGTCGAATTACGCAGGAGGTTAACTTCAATTTCTGTCTGGCTCAATGAGAATTATTAAAATATCCTGCAGATCAAGATCTTTTTCAAGAGCTCTAGACCAGATTTTTCTTCCCTTTCTGTCAGTTCGAACATTTAAATCAAAAATGTAATATGATAATGTTCAAATAAGCAGAAGGAAATGATTTAAATAACATCTTAATAGTAGTCAATCTTGTAAACACATTGTCATGAACATGACACGGAAAGGTTCCTGGTTGTGGTAATCATGTTAACGTGTTATCACTGCAAAAGTTCCACCCACATTAGTTGGCTGCCAGCCTGTAAAGTAACATCTGATTTAGCACATCCTTTCTTCTCAATGAACTAGAAATAACCAAACATAAAGTGCCATGCCTGCTTTCCAGGGATGCAGGAGAAGTGACTGAACAGGTTCTAAAGTTCATTCTTTTATTTCTTTATTTTTATTTCAAGTGCTGACATAGCATTAATAATATGACATAATTAATAGTAGACGTAATTAATACTAATGGGTGCACATCAATGTTACAGGGAGATACAAAATTGAGGATGTGTGTGCACACAATTCACTTTTTCATGCTTCCAGTATGCTATTTTGAGTTTTAGAATTAATCATTTGTATTCATGTTTTGGTTTAGTTGTGTTCTCTACAAAAAATGTGCCCATGGTTTAACGGCTAAGCTGACCAAGCAGTCATCTTCTATGTTTATTGCTCACTGATGTAGCGGATTTTACCATTTTATTGTAGGAATGTGCCATATAAAATTTGGTCCTTGAGATTATTACAAGAAAGTATTGTCTCAGATTAGGATGCCATCTTGTCCAAGCTGGGTACACAAAGAAAACAGCCTCAACAGGGACGATTTATGTGATTAATCCATTCATAATGTCATATCTATTTATTTAATATTGACCTAAAATGGCATTCCAACATTTTCTGAATGTATATTGTTAGAAACATGTGCTACGGTGAAAAATTGTGGTTATAATAAATGGTCAGACAGTGGCACTGGACTTAATACAGCTCCATGCTTGAGTCAATAAGAAAAAAAACAAGTTTGGTTCAAGGTCAGATTCGTGTGCAACTGAGATATGCTACTGTTTTGGTAAAACTCCACCCCGCACATATTTTTGCACAATAACTGCAGAACTGTCCAAGCATGCAAGTCTGTAGTTATGTCTGTTGTCTTCAGGACTAATTTCTCACTACACTCACTTAACCCAACTCTGAATAAGGCCCTAAGGCCATATCAGTACAATTTTCCATCTATGACTTCTGGTTTCTTTTTATCTGAAACAACTTACAATTCAAATTTAACTTACAGCCAGGTTACTAGCACATGAGCTCATTTTCTGACGTACCAATACCAAAGATAAAATAAGACTAAATAAGTGGGAATATACTTACATATTTCCATTTAATTATTATGATGTCCTCAAGTTTGATGTCTCCTTTGTTGCAAGGCACCTCAACAGTTTCACCATATTTGCCCCACTATGGTTGTGTGTCCACTCACTGAAATAAAAAAAAAAGAAGAAAAACTTGTGGGATGGTTCCAGTAAGGGACCAATACATTTATTTCAGTTAACAGAACAGAACCATCTGTTATAATAAGTATATAAGTCAGTATTAGATATTTAAAGAGTATTGGGTATTTCAGGAACAGCAGGCATGTGGGTTTAATTTCTACTATCAAATTTGAATCCTGCTGGATCACGCTGAATATCCTCGTCTGCTTGTCAGGCAAAGCAGTCAGAGATTTTGCATATTCAAATAAAGCCAATGCCACCATGGCTTTGAAATAAACGCACAGCTCTTCTTCTCTGCCTAAACAACACCCCAGGGTTGCGGTTCACGTGGCTTTGTATAGATTCGTCAGAGTAAGTAAGCTATATATAGAGGGTGAATATATTCAGTTATACAGTATATTGTGTATGCTACATATTCAGTCAGGATGCTGTATATAATCTAAGCTCAATGGAGATACCTGTTTCATTCCGAATCTGCAAAAATAACCCCACTGATTTATTGTCTATTAACAATATCAGAAAGAAAAATCCAATTTAAACAGCAGGGAAAAGAGTGCAGTCTGGATGATGTGTTTGCTAGCTGCTTGTCGCTTAGGCTACATGTGTAAGACTTTGACCTCTTTCAGTTTCTAATGTTAGCTCTATCTAATTATGAAGACTTTCATTAGCTAAATTAAGACTCAGAAATTAATTGTCTAGTTTATTAAGGTGAACATCTTTAGATGTATTAGTCAACATCAATACATATCAGTAAACTATTGTTATAAAATACTTATTCTACTTTGTGCTTATGTTGTGGTTGTACTGGACCCTTCTGGATGGTGCCATGCCATGAATCCTAGCTGTTAGCATCCACATTCGAATACCGGGTTAACCAGAATTCGAACAAGGATAAGACATAGCTGCGTGCCTCACACTGACAGTTTAATTGCAGTGAAAATATTATACTTCATTACACCTCACTGAAGACTATTTTCCTCTCCATTAGCGGTGAACCAAACATTAACTCTTATAGATAGATATCTTATGGATCTCCTCCCAAACCTTACCCTGTCCTACCTGCATCAATTATATAACAGTAGTTATATAACAGTAGTTAGATAACAGTTGCTGAACTAGACAAACTATACCATAGTAACCAAGGTTTTATGCTAAGATACATGTTTCTTAAAGATTCTGATAATTTTCTAATAATTTCTAATAATTTCTAATAATTATAACATCAGATCCTAAGTTAAATGGTAAATGGTCTGCTCTCATATAGCGCCTTTTAACCTTAGCGGTTGTACAAAGCGCTTTACATTGTTTATTTCATGAAGTAAGCTGAGCTCATGCTTATCTCCCCAAATTATGTTGTTTTTTTGTTTTTTTTCACAACAAGTACAGAGAATGCCTCTGTTTTCAGGATATAAGGGAAATAATTGTACAGAATACTAATATATATATAATCAGACTAAGCCACCCAAAAGTATGCTGGATATTTAAAGGCCCCAGGTTTGACTGTGGGGCGCTTTAAGAAAAATAACTGTCTTGACTTGAGTGACTCATTTTCTTGGTAGTACAAATTATTCATTGCCATTCAATCAACACTAAATTGCTTTATTCATGTAAGTGTCATCCAAATGCATCAAACAAGAATTTAACCAACGAAACATGAATGTATATATTTGTTTTTGTATTTTTTCATAATTTTTTAATCTGATCAAATTTCCTAAACCATTCAGGCCTGGATCTTTGGATACGTGGTAGAACCAGTGCATGAGGTAATGCAACTAGCTGTTGATAGAGTATTGCACAACGCCATACTTAGTCTCATATATTGTCAAAGCAGAAACTTTGGACTGTATATATATACCTACATATGCTACTCAACTTATATAATTACCAATTCTCAAATGTAATATCTTTTAAATTCTAGATATCAGTTGTTTTAATTCTTCACTATTAGAGCTTCAGTAGTTTAAGCTCCAATGCACAGGATTTTTTTTTTTCTTATATAAAAAAAAAAAAGATTGAGTCAAAGGACAAAAAATATGATCTTCCAGAGCTGCTGTGAGTCACCCTGACAATCCTGTAACAGTATGTGTCGGGGGTGTCAGGCAGGAAATGTATACACATATGTCACAGGTCAGATCAGATGCGTCAAACCTCATCACACCCATCAGACACAAAAGAATTCTGACAACCTAGTGACAGACACGAGCCGGCAGCCAATCAGGAGAGAGAGAGAGAGAGAGAGAGAGAGAGAGAGAGAGTGACAGACCATAATACCATAATTAGTAGAAAAATAATTAAAGAACAATGAAACTCTAGCTTTTTTAATTTGTTTATTTGCTCTCTAATTTAGCGGGAAGCAATACATGATTGATGATTATCAGACGATTTCTCCTCATAATGTAGTTTGTATCATGACACAGTTGTGAAGTTGTTTTTGCTAAAGAGATAATGATAGCCAGTTAATTAGTTATCATTAGATAACTAGTTGCACTTGGTGTGTTTCTGTACATTTTTGTACTTCAAACTCAGTTACACCTTTATCAGCATGTGCATTTCATCCACCGATTGGAGCTTTAATCTCTTCCTTATATATTAGTTAGTAAGCTAGAGTTCGAGGGTTAGCTTACTACTGTAGCTGTTTACAGCTTACATTCAGAGCAGTGCGCTGTGAGATTACAGCAGAGCAACCCTTTCCCTTCAACCAGACCTTATACTTCTATACATCCAGCAGCTCTGAGAGAACTGCAGGTACGTAGGCCTCATTTCAAGGCTTTACTTTACCAACTTTAACCTAAAGTCTACATGCCTGTGTTTAAATTCTTCAGTGACTCATTGTCTTGTGAACACAGATGCAGTCGCCTGTCATACCTGTCAAGAGAGGCCTCTGTTGTAGATTTATGACCTGAACAGACTTGTTGCAAGACAGATCTTTGTCTCTACATGTGCATTTTAAAAGAATGCTGCACAAAAAAAGAAAGCGATAAGATCTTTTGTGTCTCATATATTTTACCAGTTAAATCAGCTTGCAAAATAGCATTACAAAAATACAGATTTAAAAAAATGTCCACATAAAGTTTTCCTAAGTTATCACATTTGAATCTACATTGACATTACAAGCCTCTGATGTTTTTGCTCAGATCCGATCGCTCTATCTTGATGGATCATATTTGTAACAGTAAGTGACCCATATCTTTCTTTAATGTGAATACGCTTATTCCCTGAAATGTCCTGCATGCAGACATCAACACCAATCTCGCATGGTTCACATGAATCCCAAACAACTAAGAAAAACATAGTGGAAGCGAAAAATGAATGTGCTAGTAGCCCAAGCCTCCATCACAATGTGCTCTGGAGTTCGGCAAACAGCTGGTCAGCTGTATATGATCAGGTTGAGAAGATGAAAAATGGCCCGATGGATAGTGTTTGCTGTTTTTGCTCCAATCCTCAAAAAATTCAGATCTGAGCGTCACATTATTGTATCACGTCAACCTGCTAATGTGAATGTAACCTAAGATTTAGAAATGATCTTAGTAACTTAGGCAGCACATACACCTGAAACGGTTATCTTCACTGATTTTATTAATCACTTGGGCAGCACATACACTGAAATTTTTTAAATCAGATATACAATGCGCTTTTTAACTTGTTTTAATCTGATCTTTGAAGCAGTTTTCTGTTTTTCTTTCCTTTCAGTTGCCATGGCTTGAATGGATTAGAACAGCATGAGGGCAAAAAAAAAAAAAAAAAGGAATTGCTATGCAACAGCTGTCTATTTTATTCTAAGTGTTTATAATAGCCTTTATGTTCCTTGGATGCCACAGGCAGTGATGCCCTAAAAAAACCTCGTCTCCATCTAATCTCACTCAACAAACAGAACACGCCATAACACCTACATTAGAGAAGTGAGCACCAGATGAGCACACAAAGAGGGATCTGCGAGTGCACTGTGCTGATTCCTCAGAGCTGATGACTGTGGGCCAGGTGAAGTAAACAAATCCATCCCAACCCCCATTTACAATCTTCTTTTGTAAGCAGGTGCTTTGTTTAAACATTACGCTCACCAATCACTCATCTGTTGCCAAAGTGTCACATGATGCTTAATTACTTCTGTCAACTGCACAAATATAACACAAAACCCTTCAGAATAGGAATATACAGAAGCTGTACTATAGATTCATACAGCTGTACCTACATGACACATTAAATTATCTGGAAATATTCACGATTATAACTTTATGTAAGACGATAACAGTATGTCTTTGCACTCTTGGCTTTATTATCTCACCAGTGTATAACTGTACCTTATTGATTTAGTGATTTATTGAAGAGATGGACTGTGTCATGGAGCCTAATATACTAATTTTAGCTAATTAAATGTTTATGATTAGTTTGATTAGATATTGATTAATATATATATTTATGGGGCAGCTGGTATAATATTAATATAATTATAAATTCCTGTCTTTCAAAGATAAAAAGACATCAGAATAAGGTTTCATTTTGGCAAGAACCTCAGATTATTTGCTGTTAATAAATGGCTTAACATGGATTATTTTGGATTTTTGTGGAACCAAGCGCAACAGCACCACAAAGGGTGGTAAGAAAAATACACATAATGGTATGAAGAGGCAAGGCTAGGGCTAGGGCTTGCAGTCAAATCACACAGTCTATCACTGATGGCCTCAGGTGTTAACACAGAGTGAAACGCCCTTGCAGATTTGATCTTCTTTTGGGCTGATATTTTGCATCCCACTTTATTGATACATGAGAAGGCACAAGTATAATACAGTGGCAGGGTAATGAACTATTTATCGTCCTTTTCCCCAAAATGAGAGAGAGAAATGAATAGATATATTTAGCACATGTTGTCCAAGCAAAGTATAAATTACACAAAAGTACAGATGACAGAACCATAAGTTTAATAGTTTTTGGTTTGAAAGAAAAGGGTTACAAGTCATCTGCTTACTACATTTTTCTTAATCTGAGGAAACATGGCATGAACCCAGCTGGGTATTACGGACATGAAACACCTAAACATTAGAAATCATGCAGCTGCCGATCTGTCTTTTATTATGTGTGTGTGTGTGTGTGTAGGTTATTATGCCGTTGACGCCTTTGATATGATGCACTGCTCATCCCTAATAGTTTCAAGGTTGAGCTATTGATACATACATTTTAGCCGTCCCGTCTAATATCATGACCAGCCGCCTCTACATTAAATCATATTTCAATAACATTTTCTTCTAGGCCATAATCAACTCCTACTGAGAGGAAGAAACAGCTTTTAAGAAGAGAGTTTAGAGTTCACGAACCATTGACCATTAACCTTTAGGATGAGGCAGTTCAGTAAGGCTGTGTCTTGAATAAATAGAGGTTACCACTTTCAAGAGCCAACAGGCGGAAATTGATTTTGCGCCCATATTACTTTCCCAAATGTCCTCTTGTCAATCTAATGAGCAAGTGCCATTAAAGCTTCTAGAAACTGCCATAAATTAAGTCAGTGAATGTCTGTGTCAGGCCGATGCTTCATAAAAACAAAAGTCATTTTGCAGGTTAAGAGATAAGTGCACTCCGGAATCATATCCATTAAGTGCTAAATTATGAATTTGATGGGAGATGCCCCTGGGGGCCAGAATGCATTAAAAATCCAGCAATGTCTCCCATTAATGAGCAGTCATTAAAAACCAAAGAGACAGAAGATACACTCAGCTCCTGGTGACTACACGGGCTTGTTCACAACGTCTACTGAATAAAAAAAAACAAAAAAAACCAAGATGTTTGTTTTTTCATCACTGCTCCTTTATCTACAGTACAAATGCATTCGGACATAGCACATTTGAATTTCCAAGGCCTGCAGAGCTGCACGTGTTCGTACTATCAGCATTTGCATGCAGGACGTAGGGAGGCAGTCGCAGCTGCCAATCAGAACTGATGCCAAAACATGAAGGTCAGCTAACTTGTTTTGAGATGCACTTTCTTTGGACTTGATTAAAAGCGAAAGGCGGTAGTGTGAAAGAATAAACCTATGTTAGCTGCACAAACAAAAGCTGTGTAAATACAACAGGACACACAGATCACCTGTGCAGAACGGAAAAGAAATAATGGCATCCAAAATATGGCTTTTTTTTTTTTTTTTGGTTCATGCTATCCCGTCATACCTTTATTGTTACCTTCATTATGCCACGTGCTTCAGTGGTAACACGTAACAAATCATCGTGACTTAAGTAAGTGAACTGAGCACGTCTTGGTTTGCATTCTGCGGATTCATTTCACATTCCTACTTGGTTAGGGGCCTGTCCGGAACAGGAAGTCACGGGGTCATGCAGGTCTTAACCTGCCTACTATACCTTGATCTGCCCTGCCTTGAGGATTCACCCTGTAGTATACAACCCAGCGACAATACTAACACTTATGCACCAAAATCAGGTCTAAGAGGCGCATTATGCACTTTATTTCCTACTGTTTCATTCATAACATTTCATTAAGCCAACAAGAATCAACTTGAGTTAACCTAAATTACTATATTGTAAATGAATAACTTTTTTTAATAGCTGACTCTTCACTTCATGTAAGAGACACATTCAGGAAATATCCTGTTGAAATAGTGCTCTTTGGCCTAACACAGGAGCTAAAAGACAATTGAAATGCTGGAAAAAGAGACTTTCAAACATGCTAAGCTATGGAACCGCACACCTGGAACAGGTGTGTCTGCTCCAAATTGCACAGGCAATCTGTGGTGGCTTGCACACTCAAAGCAAAGCGACATCAAAGTTTGCCCCAATGAAAGATCGCCCCACCTGCAGCCTATTCTCCTCTTTCTTGGCCAACCGCAAGCAACCCGTGTCCCATATTTAGGCTTTTGCTTACAGTTCAGTGTTGATCCTCTATAGAAGCATGCGGCATAGCAATTTATAGTACCATTTACAGCGTGTGTAAAATGCTGTAACATGCTCTACTTAAAAGAACATTGGGAACATGGCTGCGATGCCAAGAGCTACACTTCCAGACCAATTATGGCTATCAATATTGATACCGTAAACTGGGTTGTTTTGGTGAGGGGGATCAAGTTGAATATTTGCCTTTAACTAAAAAGCAAAGTGTTTGTTTCCCCCCAAACCAGTTGAACAGGAAGTAGCTTGCTATTTAAACCCTGTGGAGGCTCATTTTGGTTTTTATCACTGCGGTTTCTAGGCTGAGAGCTCAAGTCGATTGATTTGTAGGTGTTAGTCTACAAAATATTTTTCTCCCAATTTAACTGCCCAGAGACAACAGTGTGGTCAAAATTTTCCAAAACGTCACCAATTATTTAACTGTGACTGCACATGGTAAAAAAATAACTTAATGAGTCTGGAACCAATGACGCAAATGACTTTACAACAGTCTCTCTATGTACAGACTCTGATTCAGCAACTGATGTGTAACATTTAAATGACATACAGCAAAAAAAAAAAAAAAAAAATTACAAATTTTGCTATCAGATTTAGATAAAGTATTCCTTTCCTCATGAAGGGAATTTCTAAAATAAAATGTCAATAGCCAGCAGAAGAGGCTCCTGAAGATTACTGTGGGATAAGAAACACATTCTCTGTACATTTACTTTAAGAATTGGCTTTATTTCCTAAACCCTGACACGCCCTAAGTGGGATTACGAGCTCTCGAAATCGTAGTGAAGCTCCTTTGTGCTCAGCAGCTGAATAAAGCTGTTAAATAAAGTTGTTTTAAGATGATAACATGAAAGACAACGGGCACTCACTCTCTTTCTCCGGCTAATCAGAATAAAGCACAGTGAGCCTCATGGAGCAGGTACTTAATGGATGACACCAAATTACTGTAAATCAAAATGGACAAAGCTGCTCCGGTCACTCCACTCTCACAAAATGTAAATGGACCTGATGGCATATTTCAGACTAAGAGCCTGCAGCTGCATGAGGTGCAGTCATTCATATGAGACCCGGGATCCTCAAATAAAGGAAATAAAGGACACAGAACAGATAAGACCCTCTCCATGGGGGTGTATGCACTTGTGTTAAATTCAAGAGAAGAACTCCTCACTTGGAGATATATGCACCAGTTAAGAAAAACCCATCGGACAATGCGGCCCACAGGGGTAAAGTGCATAACAAAAGGAGGGGAACAACTTGACTCATTGTCCAAAGCAGGGTGGACCTCCAGGAGCACTGGAGCTTCTAGAAAGCACCTTACGCGCATTTCAATAGGAGCCATTCCTGCACTGCAAGAGAGGCAGAGCTGCCCTTCTGTCGGCCGTAAAAAGCAACGCGTCTCCTCCTTTTTGAATGCAGAAACAATTGTTCTCTTGTTTTGCCTGATAACAGATAAAGTAGCTCTTATGAATAGGTGCACTCCCAGGAAAGAACTCAGAGATATTGCTGTTAGGGGGCTGGGGAGGTAGAAGAAATTATTATTCACTTGCTTTCTGTCAATTTATTTGTCAGTGATACTGTTTGTACAATGGATACTGGACAATTTTATGAAAAAATATCATTCATCAATAACTGAAAATGCTCGACACTGATTTCTTTTAACGCAGCCTATTTTTAATTTTGTGCTGTTGGCCATAATTGTTTTAAGAAATGAAATTGATTGAACCAAGCAAAAGAGTATAACGTGATCTACTCATGAAAGAAAACTGTAAAAAAAAAAAAAAAAAAAAAGCTCTACAAAGACCTGATAAAAAACAGAAGGATTTTTAATCACCAACACAATGAATGTTACAGACTATTTGAACATTTTAGAAGATTCACGGCAATGCCTGATGATGTGTACATAAGACTTGGTTTCAGAAGGGGATGTTCAAATGAAAACAAACCAGGAGAATCCCACAAGCTAAACAAGTTAGACCAGGTGTGACTCTGCCAGCGGTGTGTATGTCTGTGCCTCACATTTGTGTATGTGTGTGTGTGTGTGTGGGTGTGTGCGCGCGCGTGTGTGTGTGTGAGACCCGAGGGGGTGGGGGAGGACAGAAGTGCAACGAGAACAAAAAACAGATGCCTCACTAAGCCCACTTTACTGTGACTCCTTCAATGGCCATTAAGCCCTATTTGGTCTGGCAAAAGTGTTACAGTCTTAAACAAGAAGTTACTCAGGGCCAAAATAATTAAAACCAGCTCCTCAGTTGATACGCAAATGTGAATAAGCAGATAAGCAGAGTATATGCCGGACTGCAAAATGATAATAGAATAGTATTTAGTCTTTACCAGATACCAGCACCTGCTTATCAGATTAAAGTTCAATGCATTGTCTTCTTCTTCACCGCTCTGGAGAAGCTGCGGGCCACAGGATTAAAAACGGCACAGAGGTCACGCTACACGTTCACACTGTGCCCTTGCAGGACAAGCTGTCAATCTTTCAGCACAAGACACACTGTTATCAAACAGACATCTTCCTGCGCCTGTATGTGTCCATGAAACAGCACTGACTGAGCAACAGGCCTGTCCTTTCAGATACATGGTATGTGCTATCTTTCCTGACACAGAATACTGATGATCAAGATGTATAACTGAATATTCAGAACACAGGCTATTCTCAGCATGAGCCATTTCATCACCTGGTGAAGGCTGCATTCACATGCAAGCCTGAGGGAAAGAAACCAACGCCTCTCACCCCCAACCCCCTCTTCACACTATCTCACTGTCTTACTCTCACGCACATATACACACATTCCTAAAAAAAAAAACTTATCAATGGTACAAAATAACAGCGTGTTAGACAAAGTAAACTCTGCCCTGCAACAGGTGCAGACTTTTCCTCCGATTTTAAAGAATGTGTGTACATGCCCCACACCCAAACTCCACATGAAGACGGTTTTCAGTTAAGCTGTATCACCTAACTTTATCTCTTATCAGAAAGAACAAAGCCATAAATAGCCTGGAACCCCCAGGCCACAGAGCACATCTTTTACATTTCTTCGGTTTTCACATATACAGGAAACTCAAACTTGTGTGAGTCCAGTTATCTAAAACAGCACTGTAAAAGCTAATTCAGTACTCTAAGGAATAATTCAGTACTGTAAGAACTAACTAATTACTGAGTTAATTCAAGAGGTAATGCAGTAGTACTGTAAGGACTACTGCATTAGTCCTAAAAGTTAATTCAGAGTTGTAAGAGTTAATTCAATACTATAAGGACTACTTCATTAGTACTAAGAGTTAAATCGGAATTCTAGGAGTTAATTCAGTAGTGTAAAGACTAAAAGTTGATTCGATATTTTGCTAATTCAAAATTCTAAGCGTTAATTCATTACTGTAAGAAATAATTAATTATTGAGTTCATTCAGAATTACAAGCGTTAATTCAGTACTGTAAGGACTACTTCATTGGTCCTAAGAGTTAATTCAGAATTCTAAGAATTAATTCAGTACTGTAAGAGTTAACTCAGTATTGTAAGGACTACTTCATTAGCACTAAGAGTTAAATCAGAATTCTAAGAGTTAATTCAGTATTGTAAGAGTTAATTCAGTACTGTGAGGACTACTTCATTAGCACTAAGAGTTAAATCAGAATTCTAAGAGTTAAATCAGTATTGTAAGAGTTAATTCAGTACTGTGAGGACTACTTCATTAACACTAAGAGTTAAATCAGAATTCTAAGAGTTAATTTAGTACTGTAAGAGTTAACTCAGTATTGTAAGAGTTAACTCAGTATTGTAAGGACTACTTCATTGGCACTAAGAGTTAAATCAGAATTCTAAGAGTTAATTCAGTATTGTAAGAGTTAATTCAGTATTGTAAGAGTTAACTCAGTATTGTAAGAGTTAATTCAGTATTGTAAGGACTACTTCATTGGCACTAAGAGTTAAATCAGAATTCTAAGAGTTAAATCAGTACTGTAAACACTAAAAGTTAACTCAACATTTTGCTGTGGTAGTTTCTGCTTAAGCTTTTTGTTTACTGATTCAGCAGCAGACTGTTAACTGCACTCTGATCACAGCTGTTAAAAGGCGTACATATCTTTGTTGGTAATAAACAGTAAAATTAATACTGCATTAATGGACATTACCTTGCTCCAGCAGGGACACGATGAGGACGCACGCAGAAAACGCAGTCACACGCATTCTTGAAAATCAGTTTTCCGCCTCGTCTTGAACAAAAAGAAACCTCAACTTTCTGAAATAAATCCTGGGTTTGTGAAGCGTCTGCACTCTGCACGAGCAGCACGATACACAGCGCGCGCTCAATTCACACTGCTCCAGGCGTTAGCGCGTGCGCCTCCCGTTCAAGCCTCAGCAGCCCGGAGCGCGCGCCACACAAACAACGCCATAGGTCTGTTTCGGAAGCCCCACCCGAAAATCCTTGTCGCCCCGCCCACTCGATGGAAAGCGTTTTCAAACTAGCTGGCTGTAGAGCACTCAGCATGGCTGCTGTGGAAGTGTTTTTGTTTGAGTAACTCTTCATGTTGAATTAGCAGCTTCAGCTTTAGATTCACTTTTAAAGTCTTCAGACTGTTCTACTGAACTCAAAACAGTGTAGGCTAGGCCTTAACACTAGGTTGTTGCTGTCTATAAGGTCTACAGAAAATTTGGTCATTGTTTAATTTCATTAAATAGCAAGCCACCCTGACTGAAACATCTATCACACTTACATACTATCATAACTGATGTATCATGCATGCAAATAATCTTCATGTTCATAAAATAGTGACATTATTTATGTGATCTACATATTTATCCCTATACCAAATCTAGATATCTCTATCTCTGTATATATATATTATATCTATATTAGTATCTATCTATCTATCTATCTATCTATCTATCATAAGGCATTGCATCATTGTATCTGTTGGTTCTTATCACAGTATAATGTTATACCTGTATATAATCACCTCCCTGGTGTAATAAACTATAATTACATTGACCTAAGATCAAAGAATCTTAATATCTCACCAGGGATTATGTCCTTTCTCTCTTGCTCACTCTCTCCTTTGAATTTACATTTTATAGCCGTTATTACCCGAAGGAGTCCCTGCTGCTGCACTATTCTCTCACCTCATTCACATTTGCATTGTCCTTCCTAACACCTCCTATGGGCCTGATGGTGAGCCTGAAAGCCCTTCCTTTTAAACAGAATGAGAAACCACAGCAGTGCTGCGAGATATGAGAATCTTTACTTGGTTTTAAAGCATTGATATAAGGTACATCTTAGATTTTATAAATCCAACATTCAACACAGACACCTGCTTACCTTCACTTGGCATGCATTTGTGATGAGTGTGGTTTGAATAGATATTACAGTCAGAGCAGTCAGACTAACTCTAACTAGATTTTATAATTAGTCTTTAAAAACTTTACAAGTTGGACATGAGCTGTCACATGTTTTGAGAAGAGGCAGAGCCAAAATTGCACTTCGTATCAATTTAATAACAAAACACAAAGAAGACCTTCAACAATCCTGCAGAGATTTAATCTGTGCTCTATTAAGTCTTAAAAGCCAAGATGACAAGCTGTGAAGTTTCATTTGTAATACTGGTATTGCAACAACAGAGATTTTGAACTACAATATTTTTGCAATTTACCATTAGACATTGTAGAATATCGAACTGCTATTCACTATTCACCATCCAGAAAGTGAACCAATATACCAGTACAATTGAATCATTCATGCATGAAATATTTCACTGGTGCCTAATAATTGTTGACCACACTGGGTATTATTTACAAGTCTAAATACAAGTTTTTCTCTTAAAAAAAAAAAAAATCCAACTAATAACTTGTGTAGAGTAGCACCAAATCTGAACATCTCTTCCTATAAACAGTGCAATTAGAGCAATTACATTCAAAAAATTAAGGAACATAAGGATTCTAAAGAATATTAAATACTCCAAAGAGTTTCTAAAGAAATATGTGGAGATTCTGTCTTCCAGCATGCTCTGGAGGACATGAAATGACTCACTCCACAGAGAATGAATGGTGAGGCTTGGCTACACAGAAGGCAGCAGAGACCTCATTATGTTCAATGTAGAATAGAAAAGGGCAAAGAGCAGAGGAGGAATCTAACATACTGTCATGCTCTAGACTGGCAGGAGGTGCAAATGTCCTTAATGGCTTGCCCAGTGTCAGTCAATGGCCAAATCTCCAATGTATGAGTGCTTCATTAGTTCATGTAACCACTAAGTCTGAGGGTTTACTTTTAACATGAAATTGTAAATACACTACATTTCTAATTTATACAGTTATGGTGCAGTATGACAATTTTTCTAATGTGCATTATATTTTGTATGTAGCATTTAAAGATATAAAGCATTTTTCTCACATGTCTACATTTGCATTTACATTATATTTGCCTCATTTGGCTGACACCATTGTCTAAAATGACATACAATTGAGATGGTAGCTCAATTCAGTGGCAGCTTGGTGGTGCTGGGATTTGAACTCCTAACCTTCTGATCAGTAGCTCAGTGGTTAAGGCATTGGGCAACTGATTGGAAGGCCGGTACGTATAAGAATTAGGTCATCTAAATGTCATATGAAAATGTTAGTACTCTGACTAGTCTAACTGGGTGGCACAGAGGCGCAGCTGGTAGAGTTGCTGCCTCACAGCTCCAATCCTGAACTCAGGTTACTGTCTTTGTGGTGTTTTATATCTTCTCCCTGTGTTCACGTAGGTTTCTTCTGGGTTCTCCAGTTTCTCCCACTGCTCAAAAACATGCAGGTAGGGGGACTGGCTAAGTTCCAGTTAAATTGCCTGTAGGTGTGAACGAGTGGACCATCGCATGTGCATGATGTTCTGTGGTGGACTGGCTTACAATCCAGAGTGTTCTTGTGCGCAGTGTTCCAGGATAAGCTTCAGATCCACTGTGATCCATCCTGATCAGGATAAAGCAGTTAAAGATGAATGAATGAATGAATGAATAGTTTAATTTATTCCAAAATACTTTTCTGGTTATGAATATTTTGGCCACACATTGACTGTCTTTGTGATCACATAATCATTTCTGGTGACTGAGGCATATCAAAAAGTTATGCTAATGGAATTCAGTATAAGAGGAGATGCTCTTCATCAAGTTAGGCAAACTTTTGAAGTTATATATCTAAGAGTTTTCATGAACCAAAGTTTGCAACCAAGTCTGTAATGCTTGCTGCCTAGGTTTTGTTATTTGTTTGAAATGGACACTCAATCAATCAGCCTCACAGCTGATACTTTTTGAATTAATTTTCAAAGGATCAATTTTCATGGGTTTGCCTGTGTGAGATTCTCACATCTGTCCTCATTAGCGCTTCTCAAATGTACAATTATATAAATTAAATTGTTGGAGGTGCTTATAGTGTTGGGTGAGTAGATGTCATACAGTCAGGATATGATGAAATATCCCACTGGGACCTTATTACATCAGTGTAGTGAAACTGCAATCCAAGCCTTCTCTCTGCCTACACTCCTGTAAAATATCTGTCAGTCTCTTGGCTGTACTCCTGAACATGAAGATTCTTTGGGTTCTTTGAGTTCTTTGGGTTTTTGATTCTTCATTGATTATTATATCATTACAATTCAATTAAACATTCAAGTAATTGAGCTGACTAATTACATAAAGTACTGATACAAACCCTGTTTTATTTGAACATGACCACACATGCCATGGTTTTTATTCAGTGTAAGTTGAGATCACAGGGTATTATTAGCAGAACCTTTTACAACAGTGATATATGAAATAAGGCTTTGCTAGGCTGATTATCCATGTACACCCTGAAGGATCAGAAAAAAAAAACGAATGTCTTATTCATGAACTGTTCATCTTTATGTAAAGTCACTGTAGATGTATTCAGTTCTTTGTGTGCTAATTGATATTAGTATTTCAGTGTGCAATGTGTTCCGAGAGACAGACATGGCAGGCTTTAAATGACTGTCAGCACCAATGATGAGTTCACTAATTAATAATTAATCATATCAATAATTAATCAAACTAATATGGATCACAATGCTTATAGCAAGCACAGGCTAATAAAGGATTCATGACTGCACTTACTGTTTACCATTAATTCAACTCAAATTCATTGTCATTATACATATACAGTGGTGTACTATATATTGAAATTGTGAGCTGATAGACAGTGGAGTTACACAACCTGAGCAAAAGAATGACATTAAGTACAGCAGACCTGACAATAAATAAAAAGGTATGTGGCAGTCAGTCACAGGAGTGACATTTTATTGCAATCCAGATGATATGGAGTAGAAGTTACAGTGCACAGGTATGGACTGGTTTTGTGAATTATATAACCTGAGACCCAACATGAGATGACAGTGTCATATGCATTCTATGTCAAATGAGCCTTTCTCATGTTAATGGGTTGTTAAACCTTTATTTAAGAGTTCATATTTGCTATATTTACTCTGAGATAATAGGTTATGTTTAACAGAGGGTGGCACAGTGGTGCAGTTGGTAGTACTGCCTCTTTACAGCTCCAGGGTTCCATGATTTCCTTGTATCCACCTGTGTTTCCTCTGGGTTCTTCGGTTTCCTCCCAAAAACATGTACATACGTGAACTGATTAATAATTAATAAAAAAAAACTGATTAGTAATTTGCCTCAGGTGGGAATGTGTGTGTGGATGGTGTACTCTGATTGGGCTGGTGTCCCATCCAGGGTGTATTCCCAATTCAAACCCATTGCTCCCAGGATAGGCTCCAGATACTACAACACCCTGACCAGGAAAAAGCAGCTACTGAAGATGAATGAATGTAATATTCTTTTCCAATCTTGAAGTTTATTGCTTTTAAGACTTTTCATAACTTTGTATTCTTTGTACACTTTGATAAAAGGACCAAATGTCAGTCCTTAATTTCATTCACATCTCTGCAGATATTCATTCATAGTAAAATACAACAAGTTCTGTCTAAATGCCAGTTAAAATATGACACCCCTCAGCCCCCAGGTGGTATGACTGTCTACTTTGCATGAGCAAGATTTGCTTTCATATGTATGTGTGTATCTTAGCTCAAATGTAGACATTTTCCATCAATTTGACACTTTCTAGCTTGTTGCCGCTTGTTCTTGCCTCCAAGCGATGGTATAGCACCAGATCAAACCACAATGAGAACAGCTGAATCAGTGGGAAAAAGGTACTACATATTTCAAGCAAAAAAGGACAAACGGCTCAAACTGTGGATCCTTTGAAATCCAATATACAGAAATTGAGCTATAATAAAGAAAAAATATAATTCATTTACCTTTTAAAGCTAAAACAGCCTAGAGGAATGATTAGGTTTAAGAAAAACTGACTCTTCTTCTTGCTCAGCTGGCCTGTGGCTAAGCAATGGTTAAACTTTAGTTAACTCTTAATATATTTCCATGCAATGTAGGAAGTCATACTGGTTTGCTCAGAGCGGGAAGCCTTGTGTAATGTGCAAAAGTGAGGCCAAAATTTTGCATACATCAAGGCTAAAGATATTCAGTCTCAGGTTTTCACAACTCCACACATTTCATATTACCATATATTTCTTTTAGCAAGCCAGTTAGGGCATTTTCTTTGTTCACACCAGAGGTAATTTTAAACCAATCAATTTGAGACAGATTTATTGACAGTCTCTTTAAATAGTCTGGAAAATTTCAGAAATGGACTTTTAGAAGCTTCTGATTGGCCAGGAGTTAATGGGAATACACCTGTTTTTTGCCGTTGATACCAGTCAAGACTTCAGAAAAAAACTGTGGACTTCCAGAAGTCTGGTTCCTCCACAGGAGCAATTTCCAAGCAAACGAAGGTACCGCAAGCATCTGTATAAACAATTGTATGCACACAGACACTGCATCAATTAGGAAAGAGGCACAAATTAACTCCCAGGGATGAACATTGGTTTGAAAGGCTCAACTGAACCCTAAGACAACAACAAAGGAATTGGTGAAAGAGCTGCAGGCAACAGGTACAAAAAAATATGTACAGTCACAGTTAAGAGAGTCCTATATGGCCTGTAAGGCTGTCATGTAAGGAAGAAGCCTCTGTTCTAAGACTGGCATTTAAAAAAAGCCAGACTGAAGTTTGCAGATGATCACAAGTCTTTTGGAGGATGGCTCTCTGTACAGAGATCTGTTTGGCCATAATCATAATTGCAATGTATAGAGTAAAAAGAGTGAGGCTTTTATTCTGAAGAACACTGTCCCAACTGTGAAGCATGGGAGTGGCAGCATCATGTTGTGGGGATATTTTACTGGAATAGGAACTGGTGCACTTGAAGGTTTCATGAGAAAGGAGGATTATCTAGAAATACTGAAACAAACCCTCAAGTCATCAGCCAGAAAGATTGGTCTTCAAGCAGGATGATGATCCTAAACACACTTCCTAATTAGTAACAAAATGTCTTAAAGACAACAAAGTGAAAGTATGGGAATGGCCATGACAAAGCCCTGACCCCACAGAAAATTTGTGGACTGAACTGATTAAGCATGTCTGAGCAAGGAGGCCCACAAACATGACTGAGTTACACCAGTTCTGTCAAGAAGAATCAGCAAAAACTCCAGCAAAGTATCGTGAGAAGCTTGTGGACACTTGTACCCAAGCAATTAAAAGGCAATTCCAAAAAATACTAATCCAGATACTAATACATATGTGTATGTAAACTTTTGACCCACTGGAAATCTGACGTAGTAAATAAAAGCTGAAATAAATCTGTCTTTTAGCAATTATTCTGAAATGACCTCTTCTGGAAATGAAGTAGATACCCTAACTGAATTAACAAAGGAAATCTACAAATTAACTACAAATCGTCCTTATTAGTTTCAATATAGTTACTGAGTAATATGGCTGGGTTGTTACAAGGTTAAGAGAATACTCAGAAACAAAAGAAAAAACACGCAACACACCAAAAATGCACACATGATCTGACTGATATAACCAATTTCATTCATATGCTTTCTGAGGAACCTTCATGTTGATTGAGAATCAGTCAGAAACAGAAAGCAGGACTGTGATTTGAGAGACACAAAAGACAAAAGCAAAGGGCAGCCGTAAAAAGACTCCACCTAAGATGTTGCAATAGAGCATATGCATTAGAATGGTGAAAGCTCCAATAAAATCAGGGGATAGATGATTCTCTAATGATACTGATACTGCTACTTAGAGGAGACATTAGCACTAAGCAGTGAAATACTTTGGGACTATAGTGCAAGTGTGCCAAAAACCAATCCAAACAACCAACCGAAACATTAAACAGTTAGGAAATTTTAAAAAGGATCTGAATTTTAACCCAGATCTGTGAAACACTCCCAAAGCCGAATCCAGCAATATCTTTGTATATGAGACAGTTTGTTCATTCATATTCAGTATCTGCTTTATCCTGGTCAGGGTTGCAGTGGATCCGAAGGCTATCTGGGGAACACCGAATGTGAGTCTGGAATACACCCTGAATGAAATGTCAGTCGCAGAGCACCATGTACACACACATTCACATATTCGTTCACATCCTGGGGCATTTTAGAATAGCCAATTTGTCTACCTGCATGTTTTTGGGAGGTGGGCGGAAACCTAGACAAAATTCAGATGGACATGGGAAAAATTTGACAAAACTCTACCCAGCAAATAACCTGAACCTGAAATGTGGAACTAGGAGCTGTGAGGCAGCAACATGACCTGCTGCACCACTGCGCTGCCCTACAGCTTATTCACTTCATTCATACAAATCTGAGCCACAAATGTATAGTGTCATGAATAGTACTATACTATATCTAGCTCAAATAGACCAAACCATAAGATTGATAATACGACAATATTAGTTAGACAAAGTTATCATATTTATTTTTTGTAAGATATTTGTATTATTTTTAACAATATTTAACACATTTTAAAATATTTTTATTACACAAGGAGTGATTTTGAATGCTGGTGAATTGTTTAGCAGTGCATACACTCCCGGGCATATTGGCAAAATATTAAGCTTTTAATGGTCTTATCAACAAATCAAATGGTTAAGAAATTAACAAGAATTAAACAAATAGATAAAGAAACTTATGAGATGAGATGACTTTTCCCTTTGATTTCTTTAAACGTTTAAACCTTGTGGCTCTTGATGGGCTGTATCCGGTGTGGCAGATAACCAAATAATAACTAATCTTTTAAGAAAAAAACATCCCAGAAGATATTGTAGGAACATTTTGTACACCCAGACATGTGTTAGTTTGACTTTTACATCAAACATTTTAATCATTATCATAATTTTACCTTTGCGTACAAGAAGACTATATAAGTAAATTTCCCTGTTTCTAGCTTTTCCCCAAACTTTTCACTGCAGCAAAAGGAAACCAGCAAATGTTGGCACTGGAGCTCTCAGGAGTGCATTTGTTTCATTCTTGCTAATTTTCTTACCAATGATTTGTTATTAAGACCATTAAAAGTTTAATATTTGCCAATTTGGGCTTGGCACATTTTTTTTTTTTGCCCAGGAGTGTACATATAGTAAATGCAAATCTTTTAAAGCTCTGTTGTAGAACCACAAAGAGCATTTTATTTAAGAGCATAAATAAGCCCCTGGCAGTTTCTTAGAGACAAAACTGTGCGATTGCCCTTTCCAGTGACGCTCACATTCCAAACCAAGGTCAATACCCAACCTCCCCGAATGTCTACATTCAAAACAAGTTCTCATCTAGAGCCCCCACCACCATCACCACCCCCACTACCACTAAAAGAAGACACACACACACACATTCTTCTGATCCTTTCCCTGATACCCCCAAACACTTGTAGTATTCCAATGGCCTAAAGAAATACTACTTTTGTATTTAATACATGAAGGAAACACAAACTCAGGACAAAGAACAAAATTGTGTTTGTGGAAGTGTAAGGATTCTGCAACACCCTGAAACTTTGTTGTATTTTACATAATTTATTAATATTGCCATTACATTCAAGTTGACATTAACCTACTAGTTTTACGAGTTATTTAGTCTGGGATTAAACTTATTCAGTTCATGTGACTAGTCAAACAGGCTAATGAATATAAGAACTCAATAATATACATATTTAATAGCTTTGATAATGGTGGGTATGTTTTCCACCTGCTTGTGCTTCACTCAATTTATAGTATTATTGCACATACTGTATAGTATTTCTGACTATGAAAAAAAAAAAATAAATAAAATTACTAACCCCTTAAAGTCCCAGTTCAACAAATAGTATGATCATGGGAAAACTATTGGTGAACATCTATTTTCAGTATTGCTCAGTATCGCTCTCAGTGCTTATATTTTAAAAAGGTTGAGATATCTCGTGATATCTGGAAAATATCAGTGCACTCTTATATCCATCAATAGGCAGAACACAACACAGACCAGTTTAGTATCAAAAGCTTGGTGAGTATTGCCTCTCCTGGCACTCCAGCCTCTATAAGTCTGTCATATTTTCCTTTAGCTAACACTCACTGACCTCATAATGGATGGACGTACATAGGAAAATGCTGCATTTGCTTTCTTGTCAGTTGATGTCAATAGATATCACACCTACACATTGTGCTTATCGGATTAGTTTCCTGTAAATCAGGTGTCAGGTTTGGGAACGAACTCCTTAGCTCTATGATACATAATTCTTGCCTTACACGCTTTACTTCTTTTATTAATAATGCTACCTATCTGGCCTCTGACCTTTTGTGGAATTAGAAAATGGCAACAACTTTTCAATACATCACACACAGGGTGCTTGAGGAGAAATTTCACATAATTCAAAACAGGTGGAGTTTACTTTTTCGTGTTCAATCTTTCAAAGGGCAGACCTTTGCTCTGCTGGAACACAACCTGCCCCATGCATAATGTAACACTTTGGTTTTTACTCTCAGCAGAGCCTGAAGGGAGTCTACGTTGTGTTTTGGGATGTCTGATCCCTGTTATGAATTATAAAAGGGAGTGTTCTCCCCAGGCTCCAGGCAAGCAGTGAGGGTCAAGCACTCTAGACTCACTCAGAGCAGTAACAGCTGCAGGGCTGCCAAAAGCCCTCGAACCACCATTAACAGGGCAATGGGCCACACATTTTTAGGAAGCCCTCCTGTTCACTTCCTGTTTTCCTAACCACTGCCCTGAATCCCTTTATCAATCTCACCTGTGTCTAGTTTGTTTTAGCTGCTTCTTGGTGTTTGTTGGCATTTGTTTGCAATTTCTGCACATGCATACTCTGTTGTTTTGTGATATTTTTCTGATTTTTGATGGAGCATGAATATGGCTACAGAAAAATCACACAAACGTCACATATGAACAATCACATGATTCACATGTGAGATTTACATATGGGGTTTTTAGACACTTCATGTTATGTTTCTCTCATTTTTCACATGTGGATGTTTCGCATGTAATGCATGTGTGCTTCTTCACATGTGATTTTTACATGATTCATTTATTTTCACATGATTTTTTTTACACATTAAAAAATTCTTTCTTTCTTTCTTTTTTTATCACATGTTTACATGCATTCACATGTGCAATTTCAGGGCATAACATGGTGCAAATCATATGAACACATGAACTATATATGATTTTTCCGTAAGGGTTGCTTCTGATAACCCCTGCTAGACTGTCTGATAAAGATATTGAAAATAGACTAAACAGACTGCACTGCTTTTAATATATAGTGAGACATGTAAATTCAGTGGAGCCAACACGAGTCAGTGAATCCTGAGGCAGCATGCTTCCTGCTCTTTGCTCTGGAATTTCTCCTAAAATATTTCCCTGATGGAGGCTGCATTACTGCAATAATGATGCGCTCAGCCTAGTCTAAAATGAACTGAAATACATGCAGTGAATTATTGATGGGAATGCTCTTTCTTCCTGAGTTGTACATAATGAGAGGAGTGTGTATTTTCATTGCGCACAGTATTAACAATCCATTGTTTCCACTCATCACACAAGTCAGCCAATATGAATTATTCAGTAGATCTAATATATGATGGAATTAACTAACAAACAAGATACTTAAGAGCTTAGTAACAGCTTGGACTAAAAGCCCTTTATTTGTGAGTGTAAAGTTTTTTACTGTCAAATAAAATGATGATTCAGTAGAGTTAATCTGAGAGTAAGTAAATCAGTACTTAGTTCAGGTGCTTCTTTTCAATGGAATTGGGTGGATCTGAGAGTGACAACTGTAAAAAAAACCATGAGGGTCGATTGGATTATACCTGTAGAAGGTTCCGCTGGTGTTTTCCTCTTTTCATGCTGAAAGAGAAATATAGACTTGTTTTTGAAACATATGGTGTCACAGTTCCACCATACACTCATTGGCCACTTTAATAGGAACACCTGTACATTCATGCTCATTCATGCAATTATCCAATCGGTAGACAGGACTTGGTGCTGGAGCTTGTAGACACACTTCGTGTGGACACAGAAGAACTTGTAGACACACTCTGGGTGGAGACAGAGCTGGTGCTGTCTGCACCAGGGTTCTGGAGCTTATAAAGCTTAGTTCCTTTTTTTTGAGAAGTTGTTTCTTATAAAATATCAAAGACTTTGGTCTTGGCTTCTATTTCTGATCCTTCATGAGTCTCCAGTGAAGATAGCACATCTGTTGGAGAGGTATGTAGGTAAATATAGGTGAACCACCACTTAATGAAACAGTTACATCCATGAACCAGGTTCGAGCCAAATACCTTTATTTATACACTCTCTGACCACTTTATTAGGAACACCCGTTCATTTATGCAATTATCTATTCAGCCAATCATGTGGCAGCAGCTCTGTGCATAAAAATCATGCAGATACAGGTCAAGAGCTTGAATTAATGTTCACATCAAACATCAGAATGAGGCAAAATGTGATCTCAGCAACTTTGACCATGGCATGGTTGTTGGCGCCAGACAGGCTAGTTTTAGTATTTCAGGAACTGCTGGTCTCCTGGGATTTTCATGCACAACAGTCTCTAGAGTTTACACAGAATGGTGCGGAAAACAAGCAAAAAAACATCTAGTGAATGGCAGTTCTGTAGGTGAAAATGCTTTGAGAGATCAGTTTGAGCTGACAGGAAGTCTTTAGTAACTCAAATAACCACTCATTGCAACCACGGTTAGCAGGAACGGGTTGCACTTCTATCACCTAATAACAGGAATTCTCTAGTTAAAGTCATCGAGATCATATTTTTTCCCATTCTGATGTTCGATGTGAACACTAACTGAAGCTCATGACTTGTTTCTGCACAATTCCATGCACTGCACTGCTGCCACATTATTAGCTGATCGGATAATTGCATGATTATGCAGGTGTTCATAATAAAGTGGCCAGTGATTATAAATCCGTTAATAATAAACTTCCATATGTCTCCTTTGTAATTTACAGATTTTTGCCACGGCTCCTAAATGTACCAGAGAAAATTAATCCCATGATTTATGAATTTGAGAAAACCGCTGTTTATGTAAGTTCATATGAATATTGCTCACATGTAGGCCAATTTATTTGAAGTGATCTCATTTGATTTGTAGCTGCCCATTCCTTGTGTGGTGGGTCTGTTAATGGTTATGGCTTCAGGGCTTTATATGTGTTTCCCATCATGTCTTTGCTTTTATTGACGTTTAGATGGAGGAAGTGGTCTTTGCAACAAAGAACAAAGCTGTTGATTGTGGACTAGAGTTCACCCCTGACACAGACATGTCTACAAAGAGCACATCATCTGAATATTTGAAGAAAAGCATTTGGCCTGTGGGTGCTACTGCATGTAGGAGACAGGAGATTTTTTTTTTTAAATTTGACATTGAAGCAAGGAAAATCAATGAAATGTGGTTTGTGTTGCTAAACTGAGTAGTCCATCCTGACTAGCATTTGACCTTCTGTACACGTGGTAGAACCAACGCATGTACCGCACATTTGTTGTGTACGTTGGTTAGAACAACAGTGTACACAAACAACACAGGGTCCGTTAAGTGCCAAATTATGACGTACTAATGGTTCAGCGTCAGGTGCTCTTTAAGGAACTGGCTGATCGTTATCACCCTGAAGTTGATTATTTGCTTGTAATAGCACGTCTCAGAGTATTTTATTTCTCTTATACCACAGCAATTTTCCAAAAATTATATATTTTAAAAATTAATTAAAAAGGACACAATTAAAACCTATTATTAATTAATTAAAAATGTAATTGCACTGATTTTTGTAAATACGTAGCTTGAAGTCATTTGACATACATTTTGTTTATACAAATGTTATGAAAAAGCTCTGAGTAGATTACTGTTCATTGCATTCCAGCATATTTTAAAGAAAATGTAATGTTCTTAACATACTGCTTTTCAATACATTATGTTCGTCCTAATCATAATCCATTTCTTCAAATACACATGTTCAGAAGTTCCATAAGTGACACTCTGTTTAGTCCTGACTATTGTGATTAAGGTGCAAATCCAGTTTTCTTTAAAACACAAACATTTAGAGATAATAAATGTTGAAGCTGTTTACATGGGTCACTGGTAGTACCTCAGAGTGCACGGAAAAAACTCAGGGAAAAAATTACATAATTAAAAACTAATTAAAACTCTTCTGGCTAGTTGTGAACATTGCCAGTTAGCAACTGCAAGCATGTTTATTAAGGTGTTGGCTCATACTGATATGATTTATGGGCTTTTACTCATTAATGGCATAAACATTGCTTAATGCCAAAACTGATTATTTGGTTTATTTTGTTTATATATATATATATATATATATATATATATATATATATATATATATATATATATATATAAATGGGTAGTTCATCTTGAATAATGTATTAAATAATGTCAGTTAAGGGAACTTCTATTCTAAAGTGTTATGATAGGAATTATAGGAACATTTGCTCTTATTATGGTTGTAAAGCATTCAGAGATACATGACAAGTACATCTTTGATTCTTGATTTAAAAAAAAATTCACACTCTCAAAATCATCTTTCATCATGCATTAAAGTTCACTGCCAGCCAACATGACAGGTCAGTGCTGAGTAAAATTTAATAAAGAAGAGATGTTCCATTCAGTGCTGATATTTGCACTTCGTTCTCCTGAGCAGACAAGAGCCTTCTTCTGGACACCACTTCAATTTCTGATGCTATTCCCTGCTTGTGTGAGGGTTTCATTATATCTTGCAAACTCCACTCACTTGTATGTTCTGTTCATAAATCTGCTTAACCATGTCCTACTATGTAACTAGTCATCAAAGTCCCATACAATCATATAATTTACAGTCAATCCCCTTTCTCACATTAAGCCAGGTTTTTATGTTGCACATAAAAAAGCTTTTTACCCCTTTAAATAATAAGTCTATCACAGCAGCCTCAGCTACAAATAACCCTTTATTAATCAATACTGTCTGTTTCATAAACAAGGTTTTTTTTTTCATTAAAAAAAAAAATCATTCAGGGGCCACGGTGATTTAGTGGTTAGCACTGTTGCCTCGCACCCCTGGGGTTAAGGGTTGGTATCACCTCCACCCTGTGCTTCGGGGGTTTCCACCTCAGTCCAAAGACATGCGTTGTAGGCTGACTGGCATTTCCAAATTGTCCGTAGTGTGTGAATGGGTGTGCGATTGTACCCTGAGATGGGATGGCATCCTGTCCAGGGTGTCCCCCATGTTGTGCCCCGAGTTCCCTGGGATAGACTCTAGGCTCATCCGCTACCCTGTGTAAGATAAGCAGTACAGAAAATGGATGGAAATTCATTCATTCATCTTCAGTGACTGCTTTATCCTGGTGAAGGTCATAATGGGGGCAATTTAATGTAACCAATCCACCTCCAGGATGCTTTTAGGCGGTGGGAGGAAACCAGAGAAACAAGAGGAAACCCACACAGAGCTGCAAGGTGGCTTATAGATGCCCTCCATTAAACCTATGAATGAATAAGTAAGTAAGTAAGTAAGTAAATAAATAAATAAATCAGTTGAATCTCAGGATCTCTAGATATAATTATGACCTTTTTAAGAAAAGGCTTAATGATCCAATTGTAAGTTACACTTACAGCATCATGTCTAATTATACAATTCATCAGGAATTAATAAGCTTCAGGTCATTCCCTTCATTCATTTTTCTTGGCTTCATTAATACACTCTAAATTTTTAATCAGCCATATTTCAAATATGATAGTAGATGTTACTGTAGAGTTTGTAGTTGATGATAATGATGATAATCATGAGCATCATTACTATAGTGATATATAGACCTTTATCTATGTGCATGTTGATAAGAAATTCATAATAAAGTACCATATAAGCCACCTCAGTAGGCAAGTAGTTTCTTTTTTGCTATGTTACTAATTAAACAAATAAATAAAACATAGCACATGAAATTTAATTTAATTCAATTACAGTAAAAATATTCATGATAACTATGGAAAATATGTATGCCCATTATTATAAATAACTGAATAGTCTATATTTTATTTATAGTACCCAATTGCTATTCCTTCAGCTAAGACTGATAAAGCCTTGAACATATGTGATGAAAATTCTGAAGCTCCATTATTGCTCATATTTCTAGAAAATCAGCCTGATATAATTAATTCCAGCTCTAAACTGTAGATAGACTGAACAGAAATAAACATCTATAGCTAAACAGATGAAGTAAAGTCATTCTGTCTCTTTAATGAGATTTTAATAAACACAATACATACAGATATGAAGACACAGTAAAAATAAACAATTTCATTCTTGATAACCTGTTTTCAAATGAACCGTCTCTCTATTTTTTTTTTTTTTTACATTTTTAATAATTCAGAATATCCAGCATGTCTACCATCATTTTCACCCTGCAGCCACTGCCTCTGCCTCAGAATAACAGAAATAAGAACAATAAACATTTCGGTGCAGTTTGAAACATATATAGTTAGAAGTATTTTCCCTCAGGACGGTTAGACAAAGAAAAAATTCTTGCATAAGCATATGCATAAGCATAACGGCATAACAGGCATAACATTTTCGAGTTTTTATTTGCAATGGCAGAATAAGCAAAGAAAAACATTCACCTATCAGCAGTCTTATAAATAACCATACTGTGTGGCCCGTGCTGTTTCATCCAGTTGTACACAATGGACACAATAGACACACTAAAAAAACAAACAAAAAACAAACAAAAAAGCCTCAAGACAACCAACCAACCAAAAAAAAGCCTAAACAGGTTTATCTGTTTGGCACCGTTTTGGCAATTACAAAGTAACACACTTACTAAACCAACCCATGAACTGAGTTTAATTGATTTCCGCCCTACAGGACTGGATTTATCTGTGTAAATTTAGTGAAGTGACTTGTGGCTAGGTATGGTGACCCATACTCAGAATTTGTGCTCTGCATTTAACCCATCCAAGTGCACACACACACACCGTGAACACACACGCGGAGCAGTGGGCAGCCTTTTTTGCAGTTGGGGGTTCGGTACCTTGCTCAGGGGTCTCGCCGCAGCCGTGGTATTGAGGGTGGGAGAGAGCGCTGGTCATTCACTCCCCCCACCTACAATCCCTGCCGGACCTGAGACTCGAACCCACAACCTTCAGGTTCACCTTCGGGTTGCAAGTCGACTCTCTATCCATTAGGCCACGACTGCCCCCAATATACTATAGTCCATTGCTTGTGAGTTCTGTTCAGCCGTTTTGCTATTAGATTTTGTCCAATCATCTGCATTTTGTCTGGAAATGCTTTCTTAGTTTTGCTTTTTCTTTATTATCTAAATGAGTCCATGTAGCCATGTAGCCTGTGTAACTCTTAAAATTAAACTTCATTTTTTAAATTGGGACCCTGTACAGGCTTTGTAAGCTCTTTGCAGACCACGGCTTCAGCAGATGCAACCAGGAAGATGTGAAGAAAATCCTACAGAAACAGCTGGTCTTTATTTGGGGTTAATCAGAATAATTTCATTGATGACAGCTGTATGATAATTACTTTTGAACATGAGATTGAATGTGATTGGTTCATTCTGAACACAACCATATCCTCAATTATAAAAGGGTGTGCATACTTATGCAACCAGGTTTATTGTAACTTTTTAAATTTTATTTCTATTTTTCGCTAAAATGTTTCTGATTGTTTTTCACATAATTTTTATACGTCGTTTATCTTGGTTTCGCTTTTTTTTTTTTTTACATCACAAAAACCTGCCATTCTAACAGGGGTGTGTAGACTTTTTATATCCACTGTAAATATTACCATTTCAGGCAATAATATAATTTTACAAGGTTATTTTACTTACACTGGCTGTATTTTGCTCTTAAATGAGCAACAGGTTTGAAAGTAACATAATGCCATGAGAACATTAAAGACTTTCTACTGAATTATTTAAATTTTAAAATTTCATAAATTTGTTTCAGACTATCATTTCGGTAACATGGTTGTACATTCAAAGCAACCCCATCAGTCAAAATATCAATGAAAATAAAGAAACAAGAATGAGAGAAATTACTTTTTTTCTTCCCATGATCTTCAGGAAATATGGATGATGCAACATCCTTCTGAACATGTGACTTGTGGAATATTCCAAATATTTCATAGAAGTGAATGTAATCATCTCTATGAGATATATGTAATCAGGTAACACAGATGAGTGAAACTAAAATTTACATTTACAATTTTCATAACCTGGAATAGATGAGTCAGAGAAAAGGATGACTGAGATGTTGAAGTATTTTAATAATTAAAGTCCAAGGTAAAATGCAGTTATAATGGGCTCTGATAGGCTGTAATGGTTTTTATTAAGATTTAAAATAGTTTATCTGAAACATTATTATAATGCTTGGTTCTGTTCTATTCTATTCCAGTAAAGCTGTTGTTTTTAAGTCCACATTTGATATTTTGGAAAGTACATTTTGTTCTCTTCAGAAAAACACTTCACTCCATCACGTAACCTGATTTGACATGCAAATATTTATAATGCTTCATGAATATGCAAATAAGCAATTGGCGTCCCTTTGGCTTTGGGCGTGGTTCAAATTTTTGCAGGACCAAAAAAAAAATAAAATAAATAAATAAATTTAAGTGGCAAAGCCATAGCGCCATCTCCTGGTATAAGTTAAATATAGCAGGCTTGTTCATCCTTATAATAATGAGATTTTGGTAGCACTTTCTATGAAGCAGATAATGAATTATAGCCCTATTTATAATTATTTATAAGCAATTATTACTGTTCTATAAATACATTTATAAAGACACATCAAGACCTATACTTCATTATAATAACAGTTATAGTTACATTTATAATATTGTCATAACTACCTATAAATGATGCACTTGCTTTTTCAATGGCCATCCTCATAATGCATTATACACCGATTTATAAGTATTAATTAGTCAGTCTTATGGTTGCATGAATGTATTTATGATGCAGTCTTCTGAAGCCATTCTACTGTTGGCTTGGATTTGTGCTTTGGGTTGTTGTTTTCCTAGAAGGAAAGGTGAAAATGTTCTTCATTTTCAGCTGTCTAACAGAGGCCTGCAGGTTTTTTGCCAAAATAGATTGGTGTTTGGAGCTATCCATGATTTCTGCTATGTTGACTAGAGTCCCAGGCCCAGCTGAAGAGAAGCAGCCCCATGCTGTGGTGTGATAAACTGTCTTGTTCACGCCATGAGTGATAAGCTGTCTTGTTTTTGCACATATCTTTAAGAATTATGCCCAAAAAGTTGTACCTTGGTCTCATCAGACCATAACATGTTTTGCCACATGGCTTGGGTTGATGTAGGTGGACTTGGATTTTTACTTTGTGAGAAAGGGTTGCCGTCTAGCCTCTCTTCCTCATAGTCCAGACATGAAGCGTACAAGTGATTGTTGCCCTATGCAGAGAGTGACCACTACTTGCCAGCTATTCCTGCAGCTCCTTTACTGTTGCCACAGGTCTCTTGGCAGCCTCCCTGATATGTTTTCCTTTCGTCGTTTCATTAATTATTGAGGGATGATCTGTTCTTGGTAATGTCACTGTGGTGCTCCATTTCCTCCACTTGCCAGTGATGGCCTTCATGGTGTTCCATGGTACATCTAATGTTTTGGAAATTCTTTTGTATCCCTCTCCTGATCGGGACCTTTCCACAGTGAGGTCAAGTACATGCTTCGTAAGCTATGTGTGGACCATGGCTTCATGGATGAAACCAAGAAGATATAGAAAAAATCCTACAGAAACAGCTGATCATTATTTGGGATTAATCAGAATCACTTTGCTGATGACAGCTGCATGATAATTACTTCTGAACATGAGTTTGAATGTGACTTATTCTAAACACAGTCACAAGAACCATTATTAAAGAGTGTGAGCAGCTGTGCAACCAGGTTATTTTAATTTTTTTAAAAAAACTTTCCCCCTAAAATACTATTTATTTTTCACTTGAGTTTTGTTGGTTGAATTTTGTCACATTAAAGGTGGAAAAAAATCTGACATGATTTATCTTGGTTTCATTTTTTTTACATCACAAAAACCCACCATTCTAACAGGGGTGTGCAGACTTTTTAGAACGACCATATATGCTTCACCACAAGGTGTCAGTGAGAACTTAATGCAGGGGAGTAGACAGAAGAAAGTAAAATAACAAGTAAAGGAAGATAGCTTGGTGTAACTGGAGTTCTTGTTTTCTTCGCTGAACATACAACATATTTTGGTGACGAGAATGATGGTATCAATTATACCTGCTCCCGATTTATATTTTTTCATGCCCGGGCCTTCTCTACTTTTTGAGGCGTTTGAGAATTACTGACAGTGGGTGCTGTTGTGGAACAGCATAAATCCCAACAACAAGCTAAAAGAGCAGATGAATCAACTAAGGATTTTGTTGCTGCATTGCACAAACTGACTTCGTATTGTATCTTTGGAGCCCAAACAGATGAGGGACCAGTTAAGTGAAAAGGCAACAGCTGTGCACATACGAGAGAGGCTTTTGTTTATAGCCCACTCTCACACCTACACAAACATAAACAGCCATGCAACATGCATGAACTCTTGCCCCAGCAGCATCACTGGTGCAACAGGTCACTCCAACGAAACGGAAATATCATACATCAACAAATGCGGCCCACATCCTAAATGAAATTGTTACCATTGCGGATCAGATTCACACATACAAAATGCTACTAAGTGTTCTCCTGCCTGAGTCAGATGCAAGGACTGAGGTAAGACAGGACACTTAGCATGGGCTTGCCGCTCAGAAGGTAGTAGTAGAAGCACCAGAAATGGAACTACCAGAGATTGTACATGTGCTTGAGTTCAACAGTGAATTTATAAATGATATGGTTGATACATGTTCATCTGTGTCCATACTCCCAGAAAGCCTCTACAATGCTGTTTTCACATTATCTCCACTGAAGCCACCTAGAGTGAAGCTGGTGACGTACTCCAGGGTGGATTTGACAGAGCACCGGAATGGTTTGAGAGACTTAAGTGTCTCATTGTGAACAGCCCGGCCCTGGCAATCTATGACTTCTTACTTGTGCTGACACAAATTCATCGTGATGGTTCTGAGCATGCAGTTGCATTTGCTTCATGCACTCTATCTGCTACAGAAAGAAAATATGCTGTTGTAGAGAAAGAAGCACTGGCCAGTAGAACAGCTGTGGACAGTAGAATGTTGGTGAACATCCCTGTGGGACTGTCATTTTACACTGACCCTGAATACGCGGCCCTTCTTGCCACTGAGATGAGTTTTCAAAGGAGTGTGCTGCCTTCCCTGAACTTTGTGCTTTATGTCAGGAGCTGGAATCTGGCTGATCCAAGAATAGAAAAAGTGTTTGACCTGGGCTTATTATTAGAGCTGAACTTTCTGTGCAAGACAGTCTGATTTATAGAAGGTCACACCATTTGCTTGTACCATTACCCTGTGTGCCACCCTGACCAAGCTGGCACATGAAGGCTACCAAGGACCTTATTAAAATCAAGCAATGTCTCTGTGATTTGTAGAGGTGGCCAGGAATGGATGCCATGGTTTATTCTCATATCTCCATATGCCAGCTCAAGAGTACATAGACCTACACTACCCCTCTCCAGCCTGTACCACTTCCTTCTGCACCAGGGGAGAAACGTTGGGGTTGGACATTGTAGGACCTATTGAGTCTGGAAGTTGAGACTGCAGGTATGCCCTCACTCTTGTGGACTATTACAGAAAATGGCCTGAAATTGTTTTTACCTATAATGTGACCACAACAACAGTCACTACTTTCCTGGCTGTTGTGTTTAGCCGCTTTGGAAGTCCTATAGAACTGGTGATTGATAATGGGGTACAGTTCACATCCTTGGCTTTCAATTACTAGGAAAATCAAACACACCCGTGAGATAGGAACATCACAGGAACACATCTGTGTCCTTCTGTACTTATCGTGTAGTGGAACATGATAATCATGTTCTCAAGGACTGTGTCCAGAGAGCAATCCTGGAAAGTAAACTGTGGAAAGCCTATGTCACAGACTTTCTGCTCCAGTATCGCATCACACCACATGTTACCACAGTTATTGCACCAAGTGAACTTCTGCTCAGCTGCAAGCTGAGGACAAAACTACATGTGTCACATGCCAGAATATCAACTTTGGAGTGATGCATCATTGTGCAACTGATTTGGAACTTGAGAATAGGAGATAAGATTACTGCTAGATTCAGTTGATTGGCTCATGTGTACCAGGATGGCAGGCCACCCAAGACAAAGCCACATTGTGCCACTTGGCCTCATGGTTAAAGGCAAGAAAATTTCCCTAGTACAGAGACAGGTTGCACAGTTTATTGGTGTGGAGCTAGATTCTGTAAGAAGGCTAGCTACCCTGACACCCAAATGCATAGAGAGTGAATTACATTGAGTTTCTCGCAAGAAACCAATGCTCATATTTTTGTGTTCTGTTTCATTTGTTATGTATTGGTTGTCTTTTTGTTATCCATTATGTTAGTATTGTCAGTAATGTCTGCTTCTACTGCTACACGCAACTGCCATGTCATGTGATGCAAACCACAGGAGGACAAACAGTTGTGTGCGCATACATATCCTTCACATTAGTATTTCTATCTCTGTCTAGGCACACTAGGTAATAGTGCGGATAACACCCACGGTATTTTGATTTAGGCTCAGAATAGTGTAGTTGCTAGTGTTATTTCATGACTTAGGATAATACATACGCACATGAGAGCATATTCATGTGTCAAACACTTCTCCTGGAAGTGAGGATGTGTGAAATAGAACTGAGGGTTTGGTGTCCACACTTGGATTGAAAAGATCTTAACACAGTGGGACACAAACAGTTGATTGTACTTTGCTCAACATCTCCAGGATTGAAGGACATGCCTCAACTATGGTAAAATAATGATCTATATCAAAAATATTACAAGAAATACACTATAAACTGGAGTTTGATTCAATAATAATGGATCTTTGCAGACAAAAATAAGTCAAATGTAATGTGTTTATGGGAATCGGCAATGCAAAATAACTTTTTACAAAATCAGTATACAACCAACCAAACAAAGATCAACCAGGTTATAATGGCATATGGCATTTAAACAATGTTCACTGACTAAGAACATCAATTACTTCTAAAGTCTAATGTTTCTTACAGATACATACAGTGCATTTTCACATCGTAAACATTTTGCTACTCATACACAATGACATACACAGATGCATATCGAATTATTGGCACCCTTCATAAAAATGAGCAAAAATGATGGTATAAAATAAACACTAACCACAATAATTCACATTGTTCCACTCAAACAATTGCAGGCACTATTTAATCACTTAAAAAAAGTATTTTCTCTCAAACATGTAGGTACCAAAATTATTGACACCCCTAAAAATATTTTAAATGCATGCAAATTGTCAATCTTGAAAAACATTATTATCATTTTTCAGGTTTTTCATTATTCCCAGTATTATTTTCGTTATTATTTTACAGTTTTAGAATTGTATTGTTGATTCTTGTGTTTTTTTTTTTGTTTTTTTTTTCATAATCAGCCTTTTGGAAGCACTGCATGAAAGAAGCCCATCCAGAGAGCATCTCCACATGCAGTGGCTGAGCTTCATGGAGCAGGGACTGCATACAAGGAAAAGTACCTCTGACAATGTTTTGTGGCTGGTGTTTATAAGCACTAGAATATTTCAGCCCAAAACCTGGTTACCTCTGTCAGACTGAAGATTATACTTGGTCATAGTTAGAGCTTGATGATGAGTCAACATGTAATTAATCAACACAAACTGTTAAGTAAAAACCAAATCAGTGTTTTGGAATGAACATCTGAGTCTCCAAGATCCCTCTAAAAGTGTCTCCAATATTGTCAGACATTGCAGACAGAGACTCAATGCTGTTATTCTCTCGAGGGCAGGCATCACAAAATATTAACTGTAAGGGTGTTGATAATTTTGAACCCAGTGTTTTGGAGAAATGCACTACTTAAAAAACTTTTTGTGCTTGAAAAACATGATTAAATAAAACCATACAAAGTCCCTGTAAGTTTGAGCTCAAAGAATCACGTATTGCATATGTTATTCTTTCTACTATATTACTTTCTCCTCATTTTCATGAAGGGTGTATAATTCCAACTAGGTGAGGTAATAAACAAAAACTTTGGCTGTCTGTGTCTACGTTTTTACACAAGTACAATAAGAGTAAATTGTAAATCAAAACCAAAGACTGTATGAAGTAGAAGAAGATATAAAGAAGCTGAAAGGAATAACATAGCACAATAATAAGAAAAAAATAGATGGCGGACAATGGCCTGAATTCTGGCCCTGCCAATACATCATTTCTGTAATTGGCAGTGACTCAGGTGGAAAAAGATTCAGAAAGCAGTGATGTTGCAATAGGGTTGTGTGTTTTATTTGAAGCTGGGGTTCCCTATGCCAGTCAGAGGTGTGGGACTGGACCTGCGCAGAAGCCTGATGGAAAGGATGAAGAAGCTCAGGCTCATCAGGCCCAACACTGCCACCCCGGCAACAAGAGCACTTGTCACTGTGTCCAGTGGTGAGGAGGGGTCGTTAGATGGAGCTATTATTGAGACAGGAATAGAGAAAACGGCTTTCTATAAGAAACTTTTTTCATTAAATTTTTTTACCAAATGACACTTGATGCACAGAAGTACTTTGTTACTTGTCATGTCAATGGTGTCACACTACACAGAACTCCCAGAACACAAGGCAGACTACAAAGATGGCTGCTTCAAACTACAATATTCAGCACTCACTAACTCTGTCATGTTCAAGCGCACTGTCATTCTGATCACACACACCTGAATCCAAATCAAACACAATCACATTCACAGTATATAAAGACTCCTAGTTCACACAATCCCTGCAAAGTTTACACTCTGTGTCTTACTAGTGTTACCAGTCATTACCAAGCCTTTGTATTTTGTGATTCTAACACTCTGGTTTTGATCTTGTTTCTGGTTCTCCTGGTTTTTGATTCCTGTTTTGCCTAGTCAATGCTATTTGTCGATCACCTGACCATTGCCTGGTTTTTGATACTGAGTTTGTATTACGATTTCAATTTGTCTGCCAGCTTTGTAAATAAAGCATTTGACCACACTCCAGATGGCAAGGAGATTGGAGAGAGACTCCTACCCTCAAGCAGGGTAACCTAAGCGCGGCCGAGTTCACTCTCGACTTTTGCACATTAGCTGCTGGCAGTGGCTGGAACAAGCCGGCACTCAAAGCCGCTTATTGTCAAGAGTTGAACATTAACATCCTCACTGAGCATGTCGAGACGATCTGGCATCCCTCGACTCACTCATTGACCTGTCCAGACCTTGTCTAGACCTCCTGCTAAGGTACCTAGGGGAGGCTAAAGTGGAAGTGAACCCTGCCCAAGAACCCCACACCACAGAACCTGTGCAACTAGGTCAAGTCAACAAGGGGTGGAGTTCCATCACCCATTGTACCAAGTTCACGTCACTGTCAGGACCAAGTCCCCCAGAGTGCTGGGATTCCCCTGGATGCATGCACACAATCCTCAAATCTGCTGCACAGAAAGAGAAATTGCATGCTGGTCATCACGTTGTCTCTCCCACTGTTTCAATGTCCCTTCTGTGTGCATAGCCTTAACCACAGTCGAGAGCCCTGAAACCAAGTCCAAAGTGGAAAGTGGAGTATCATGACTTTTAGCAAAACCAAGCCTGTGGAATGCCACCTCACTGCACCATTGAGCTTATGGTGTGCCTCACCCTCATCTAACCACATTAACCCCTTGTCCACTAAAGAGACCCAGGCCATGGACGTATACATCAACGAGGCCCTGAAACAGGGGTACATTTTCTCCCTCATCTTCACCAGCATCTGCAGGCTTCTTTTTATGGAGAAGAAAGGGAGCAGCCTGCTTCTGTGCACAGATTACTGAGGACTAGTCCCCTTCTGCTCTGGAACAGCTATGAGAGACCAAAATATTCATGAACTTGGACCTATGCAGTGCCTAAACTTGCTTCGTATCCATGGGGAAATGGAAAACAGCCTTCAGCACCCCTCCTGTCACATTGAGTACTGTGTAATGCCATATGGGCTCTCTTTAGTACATTCTTTTCAGTGACGTTCTCCGTGACATGATGGGCAAATTCATAATAATTTGTACCTGTCCCTTTGACAATATCTTGCGGTACTTCCCAAGTAAAGAAACACATATCCACCATATCAGAAAGGAGAACCAACTCTTTGTTAAAGGAGAAATTCAAGTTTCAGAGATCTTGTTCTTAGGATATATCATCAGCCCATATATATCATTGGCCTGTTCCAACCAATGTTAAAGCGCTACAATGATTCCTAGGGTTTGAAAACTTTAATAGGAGGTTCATCAGGGATTTTGGCACCATTGCCTCACCCCTAACCTCCATGCTTAAGAAAGGACCCAGGACACTTAATTGGAACCTCTCAGCAAACCAGGCATTTGAGTGCCTCAAGGAAGCCTTCACCTCAGCCCCATTCTTAAACATCCTGATTCTTCCAAGCCTTTCATAGTGGAGTTGGATGCCTCTGGAACAGGGGCCTGGGGCTGTCCTGTCACAGAGGTTTGGAGAGAAGCCCAAGCTCCACCCCATGGCCTTCTTTTCCAGGAAGCTATCTCCAACTGAACGCACCTATGAAATTGGCAAAAGACAACTCAGTGCCATGAAATTAGCCCTGGAGAAATGGTGCCACTGGTTGGAGGAGGCACTTCATCCCTTCACAATTTTCACAGACCACAAGAACTTAGAGTATATTAAATCATTTAAAAGGCTGAACTCTCGCCAAGTACACTGGCCCTATTCTTTGCACAGTTTCAATTCACTATCTCCTACAGACCCAGCTCCAGGAACAAAAAGGCTGACTTCCATCTCTATCCAGCTACTCCCCAAGAAATCACAGAGGAATGTATCCTACTACAACCATTTGTAGGGGCTATAACCTGGGACATTGATTGGAAGATAGTGAACACACCAAAAGTGACAGTTCCTGCACAATGCCCAGCAGACAAGAAATACCTGCCTTCTCACCTCAGACACAAACTGATAATGTGGACTTACACCTCCCCAGCTACTGAACTCCCTGGTCTTCCTTCCACCTTTGAGATGCAGAGCTTTAACCATATGTTCAGGTACTTTGGCATCCCAGAGGACATTGTGAGTAACCTGGAAGCCCAATTTACATCCCAAGTATGGAGATGATTCATGGAAAAACTGTGGGTTTCCATCAGCCTATCTTCTGGATAACAACCCCCCCTCCCCTAAGCCAACGACCAAGTGGAGGGAGCTGACCAGCATGCCAACAATCAGGATGCCAATAAACAGAATGAGTGGGCATGATTCCTTCCATGGGCAGAGTACTCCCAAAACTCTCTCTGGCACTCTGCTACTAAGCTCAGCCCATTCCAATGTCTCCTCGGCTATCAGCACCCTCTGTTCCCGTGGAACGCCAACCCAACCGACTCAGCAGACAGCATTACTGTACTTAAGTCTGGTTTTTAAGTATCTGTTCCTTTTTTATCATCAGCACTATCAAGATTTGAGAGATTAGGAATAAAGCTGTCGTTAGTTAGCCTTAGCTAATGTTTCATCATGTTCCTTGATTAATTTACCATCAGTAACTAAAACTGGTGTGATTTGAAGTAAACATCTTTTTTTTTAAACTTTAATCTTAGTACACCACTGTATACCAATAAAGCTTGATGAACTGAATTCCGAGAGAGAGAGAGAGAGAGAGAGAGAGAGAGAGATGCACTGAGTACTGAGTAACACTGATCCTTGTTTCAACATCGGCATCATATATGTGATATGTGTTAACACAGGCACCATGCAATTATATATCTGGCAAAATGTTGGGGAAGACAACAGGATCTTTGCATGGGACAAAATACTGGATACACAGTAATGATACACAGTGAACAAAAAAAGAAGACCTTACCAAGCTGTGAGTTGGTGGTTGAGGTTTCATCTACAAAAGAAAAAGAAATTAACAGGTTATGGTAAAATGGAAGATTGTATATGCAAAAATTTAATTGTCAAACGTTCTTTTTGATGGTTGTAGTGCCCCTGAAATTGAAATTGGTCTTTCAGAGCTATTTGTACCTGTCCCTTTGAGTTATAGACACCAATACAATAGTAAATCTAGAGCAAATATATTAAAAAAATATTTTTGCTAATATTTTCATTTTAATACCACAGTTCCGGGAAAATGAGTAAACTTTTTTGATGAATCATCCTGTATTAGTGGTGTGTTCATCCAATTAAATGCTCTCTAGATAATATGAGTCCCGTATGCTATGCTCTACAGTAGCAGCACTTTAGCAGCAAACATGGTTTGTTGGTGTGTTTTTGTCTGTATGTCTTCCTGCACGCTATTTCCTTTTCCAGCTGTCCACTGCTTGAGGAAAAAATATTTTATTCTTGAACGCTATTGGCTGTTGTGTAAATCAGCCAAACACTTCAACACACCGTCAGTTTGACTTCCTGTTTCAAAAGGAAATACGTTAACATACAGAATAAAATCTTTAAGATTTAGTTTAAGTGTGATTTGGATGTATGTAAATACTGATATGTAAATACTGAGCACCAAATCCCCAGGATATACCATAATCCATGGTTGTTACTGAGTAATATGCATTAAGACAAATAACTGAATAAGCCAGAGGGGCAAACTGGAGAACATTTTAGGGTTCTACATTTAACTATTCTCTCACCACCTCTGGTGATTATAGGGCCTGCAGTTATGATAGCATCTTCAGCGGAAGCATGAGGAGCTGTGGTGTCCTCCCTCTTTCTTCTTATTCCACAGATCTGAGATTAAAAAATAGCATTCACCAGACAGACATTACGTACTAAGATTACTCCTTGCTTAAAATGTCTTTATTTGGTGTCAAAATAGTAATACAATAAGCTTAACAATACTCAAACAAACAAAACAGAAATTTACCGGCATCAGCAATGCGCAGTCATCTACCCGACACAACTTTGTGACACAGTGCAAGAAGACAGTGGACATCTTCTGGTTTTTGTGTTTCACAAACCGGAAAACTTCAAAGGCAAAGCGGCCCATTTGGCTTTTCCCATTCTCAAAAACTGTGGTCTGTGGGTCTTTGTGACATCTATTAGGAAAATGAAACTAAGAATCAGACTATCACTGAGTACATGCACACACACACACACACACACACACACACACACGCACACACACACAGATAAAAGGCCATTGTAAGAGATTTGTATAGTGAGTGGTTGGTTTAAGCAGGTAATGACCTCTCTGCTGGTTAATGTGCACCGTTTAACGCACCACTTTAGATAATGTGAAATTACCCGAAGAAAAGATCGTAGCGTATCTCATCATTAGGATTCCCAGAGGGGGTGGTGTAACAGTAATCCATCAGTATATTCCACCTGGGGGAGTGGGGGGAGTGAAACAACCATTTGTGTTACTGAAACCAATCAAATCTCTGATCTTAGACATTTTTAAATAAATGTAGATGCTCTATATGTTTTAAATGAGAGAACTGTAACATATTAAACATGTAATTAGTATTCGCATGTTTTGTTGTAATAACTGTATTTATTCATGTTAACTTATTCCTCATTTAAAGAATGAGTATTCACAAGGAGAAAACAAAAAAACAAGTGACTAATTCATGCTACTCTATTTCTATTTCTCTATTTCTGTTTCTACTCATTTCATACCAAAGTTCATCTTATAGTATGGAGATTGATGGAGATTTTTTTTTTTTTAACAATACCTCCTATCTAGATTAGTGGCCTTGACACCAGCAAACACTCTAGTCTTCAGAGCCAGACCAGCCATGGGAACAGACAACTGCTGACTGAAGGATGAATCCTGAGAAATAATTAAATTATGGATTAAAATTCAGTAAAATTAATTTACCCTTCTAGGAAACAATGCCCATGAACAAGCATGCATTTAGTAAAACAAGGAAAAGGAGACTGTTTCTGTTGTATGTAATGTTTCATTTTCACTAAGTCTTGTGGTTAGATATTTTTCTATCATATTATATACAGTATCATTAACACAAACTCTGTAAATATTATATGTACTAAACTAGGCAACCGTGTATGATGCAAAAGTTCACACTGACTGCTCTCTCCATAAAGCAAAATCAACTATAATATCAAATTCACTCACATTGTATAGAATGAAGCTCAAGGTGCTCACAAAGGTGCCATTGTTGTCTTTTACTGCTATTGCTGCTGATGAACTTGAAAAAGTACAGATAAGATGTACAAAATTTACAACACAGTGCACTGAGGTATCAAAAATGTTTTAAAGCATGTATAAAAATGTATCAAATATTTAATTGATCTAAAATTATCTAAAAAAAATTATGGGGAGCAAATAGCACACTTCTTAACTTCCCAACACCCTTAGGTTTAACTAATTGATGATTTGGAATTAAAAACAGCCATACAGAGGAGAAGACTTACGATGCCAGCTGAGAGTTGTTAACCAGATACTCCAGAGGATAACTGCAGCTGAATTTATAAAGCAAACCAGGCAGGTAGCTAATGATGGTTGGAGGGTCAGGAGTATCGATGTAGCCTGATACATTCCCTATCTGTACCAGGGATATATTCCCAAAAGCGTTGTAGCCCTGAGCTGCAGAAACCTGCCAAAGGATGCATTTTTATAACTGTTCTTTTTTTCCCCAGATATTATTGTATCATTTAAAGGGTCACCAGTACTAGCACTAAAAGTGTTAATTTATTTAACATTAACACTATTTGCTTGGAGCACACAACTATGCACCACAAATAGTTTAAATACAGTAAAGTGTACTAGGGGCTTGGCTTCTCCTGACCAAGCAGTCACATTAGTATTTAACAGTTCAGCATGTCTCACCACCAGCATGTTTCCACAGGCCTCCAGTGTGCTGAGGCTGATGCTGAACAGCACTGCAGTGGGGAACGTGTTGTTGTTGATGAAGCCACGGCATTGAGCATCGCCGTGATGCCCATTCAGGGCCAGGTCAGTATCAGTGTAGCCTGAGTAGAGCACTGGACAGAAGTTGATCTTCAGTGTGATGGTCTGCACACCACAGTACACAGTGATATCCCGCTCGGCTTCAGGTAAAGATGAAGTAGGGAAAAAGGACAGCAAAGTTTCAAAAGCAGCACTTAGTCCAGAAAGAGAAACTGCAATGCTCAGGTGTTTATATCTCCTTACCTGGGAATCTACTGTGTAAGGCAGGATCACAGTTGTAGCCATTAAACTGAGTAAAAGCCAAAGGCATTCCATGTATTAAAAAAAGGAAAAGGCATATTAGCTCCATTTCAGCACCTGGAAAGATGGTGATTGGGAGACATGTCAAAAATTTCATCTAGGACAACATAAACAGCTGAAAGGTTTGTTTTGAAAAAAAAAAAAAAAGAATGGTAGAAGTTTGCGTCACTTACTGATATCCCCTGAAGCAGGTGAGTTTAGCCCATGTGCTCTGGCCTGCTGCCTGCAAGCGAGTGGCTAAGCAAGCTCCAAGAAGATGGCATCTGCAATCCAGCAGCCTGCTTAGGGCCAAGACACGGAGTCATTATCAGAACTCTTCAACAATACGAGCTGTCCTGCACAACATGGGAAAATGCATCAAATTGGAGTGCCTTGAACAAATCTTTTCACAGGCCTGGAAACATGAAACTCTTTTACAATTTCCCACTCATATCCTCATGCCTTGATCTGCTTCTCTCATCAGGCACTAATGTCTGCACTCAGCAGGGGGCTAAATCAGGGAATTATGTTTTCATCGGCCACTGAAGGGACTAAACGGGCTTTTCTCTGGGTCTGTCTATCAGGGAAGGATGGAAGGGCAGGCAGCTGACTTTGACGCATTGGGCCTCTGGTTCATCTACTACATCAGGCCACTTATCTGCTGCTAATGTTGAGCAGTATGCTAACTTCTAATTCTTGTTTATTACAGTAAATGGACAGCTGGAAAGTTTAGACGAATAGGAGTCTTTTGGTGCCAACGTATGCCATTGCTGTTGATCACTTGTGAATATGCATAAAATGTCCCTTATTCTAATTATGCTTCAGGTGCACAGTATCCAGTGCAGATGCTTGGAGATTGCTTACAAAATTACAGCAAAGGGTGTGGAGTGCAGCAATGAAATAACGTATGTTGTTTATAGGTCGTAAAAAGAAAACAAAACAAAAAAAAAATGTTATTCACGCTCCAAAAAATGACGTACAATGACTGGTCATTCAATTCAATTCAATTCAGTTTTGTCTGTATAGCACTTTTCACTATGGACATTGTCACAAAGCAGCTTTACAGAAATAAATACATTCAGTATATAAATTTTAAATGTATGAATTTAGCCTTGAGTTTCATGAGACATGAAATTACAACAGCTTCAGTTAAATGAATTTAAAACTCACAAAAAAAAGAAACACTCGTAACTTGTCGAAAAGTCACGGTAGTCACAGTTTACTGTAATAAAATGTGCATTCACTGTATATATCATATTTAGAATACAGTGTATGTACACATGCCAATCTTTGGTATGAAAACATTCTTCTAATTTTGCTTACTTTATGTCACAGCCAGCTCAACTTCTGGAGCTTAAAGACAGAAAGAAGAGCAACCTTTTCAAAATCAGTAAAATCTTTTCAAAGTAATCAGTTAGAACTAAAATATCAAATACCATCAAAAAGTTTAACAGTGTCAGCCGGGTCCTTCATTTCCTACTGGGCCTTTAGACTTGCTATAAAACAAATGAGGTTATATAGAACTATCTCAGTTATTTTAAATCAGTTTTATTGGTACAGTGCTTTGAAGAATAAACGCTGTCAGCATGCAGCTCAAATATTTATGAAGATTTATTTGTAGATCATTAATGAACAAATCAGTGATGACAGTGACAAGTAAGACTAACAGCTGCGTGTGGATAAGACTAATTGCTGTGTTGCTGTGCGTGGATAAAGACCCTAAAAGCAGTGTTTGAACAAAGACACTAACAAAGGTGTAAAATGCTTCAATAAAGGCAATGTTTGTATAAAGACTCTTTCAATAGTGGATAAAGGCTCTAACAACAGCGTTTGGGTAAAGACTAACAGCAGTGTTTGGGTGAAGACTAACAACAGTGTTTGAATAAAGCCACTAACAACAGTGTTTGGATGAAGACTGACAGCAGTGTTTGGATAAAGCCACTAACAACAGTATTTGGATGAAGACTGACAGCAGTGTTTGGATAAAGCCACTAACAACAGTATTTGGATGAAGACTGACAGCAGTGTTTGGATAAAGACTGACAGCAGTGTTTGGATAAAGACACTAAAAGAAGTCTTTGGGTAAATACTCTTACAACAGTGTTTGGACTGTAAAGACTGATAGCCTGTGCTGTGACGGGCTTGTGGAGCTGTGCACTGTGTTTGGATTTGCTTGTGAAGGAGTGCACTGTGTAGTGACTGACTCATGGACCTGTGCACTGTGTTGTGATTGGCTTGTGGAGCTGTGCACTGTGTCATGATTGGCTTGTGGAGCTGTGCACTGTGTTGTGATTGCCTTATGGAGCTGTGCACTGTGTTGGGATTTATTTGTGGACCTGTGCACTGTGTTGGGATTTGCTTGTGGTGCTGTGCACTGTGTTGGGATTTGCTTGTGAAGGAGTCCACTATGTTGTGATTGACTTATGTACCTGTGCACTGTATTGTGATTGCCACTTTGCTGGAACTAGATTATGGAGCTGTGCACTGCATTGTGGTTGGCTTGTGGAGCTGTGCACTGTGTTGGGACTGGCTTGTGGAGCTGTGCACTGTGTTGGGACTGGCTTGTGGAGCTGTGCACTGTGTTGGGACTGGCTTGTGGAGCTGTGCACTGTGCACTGTAATTCCCCTCCAACTTCATACGTTTTTGGTCTTCTTCCTTTGTTGTCCAGCTCACTTCCTGTGTTTGTGCACACCTGTTTTGTGTTCTCCCTGATTAGCTCCCCTATATAAGTTCTTCCATTTGTCTCCCTTGCAGCTGAGCATTGTCGTTGTTCTGTTGTTAGGTTGTGGTTATATTTTTGTGAGTCATGCGGCTCTATTAAAATTGCCTTGGCTTTGTTATTGTTTAGCTAGTTTTCCTTGTCTTGTCTTGTCTTGTCTTAGTTTCTTTGATTTGTGTATTAGTTAAATTAAAGTATGTCTGTACTTGCATCTGCCTCCAGGGGAAATCATTACAATTGCTCATTCATTTGAGGAACTTTTCATTACACTAACTCCCAAACACTTACAGATTTATAGTACTGCTACTAGTTTTTAAATCACTGAATTTATTAGCACCATCGCACATTATAGCTGTCTGACTCCATATACCCCAAATCAACAATGGAATGCTTTACCAACTGACTGACAGGCAACTACAGTACATCATTTGAAAAACTCTTTTTACTCTATTTTATTCTACTCTATTTTTATTTGCTGATGATGATAATGATTAAAGATATTATAAAACTACTTGATTCTTGTTATTATCTCTTTTTATTGGCTTTTTAGCAAACATATATTTTCTTTTGTTTACTATAATCCAGGCCTAGATGTGGTGGTGTCCATAGACCTGGTAAACTGCTTTTAATTCAGTTTTTAAGATAAAATGAAAGTCTTTTATTTTGCATTGTTGTTTCAGTTTTTCCTTCTGCAGGTCTTACAGGTGAAGTGGGGGTCTAGCAGAGTAATTTATTCTGAAAGAGAAAAGCAGAATGGTGTCACTACATAGCATTAGGCTGTTTTTAGTTGGGGTCATGTTCTCAATATGGCAGTACCCACAGATGTAGTACAAGTTTAATCACTAGGAGTCATTTCGTAGTAATATACCAACACATCTGAGGGAAATGTTGATATTGATGTTGATGTTGATGTTGATGGTTCTGTCTTGTTTGCAGTTTTCCATATAAAATATTTTGCAGTTACATGATACCTACCTAAATTGTTAACCTCATTTCACTTTTGGACACAAGGAATGGCTATATCTGAATAGGGTGATATATTAAATAGTGAACATAGTTAGAGCTATAAAACAACAAATATGCAAGTTCTCATTATACCGAATTGCACTGTGTGATGTCAGTGATACACAATATCACATAACCAATTATCCTAACATGTACCCAATTATTGATACATGGCCAATTTTCACTAATCATCATTTATTGCTAAGCTAGATTTGTATGGAGTTGAGGTTTTTAGTGGTGACAAAGAAAAGAAATCTCAACAAATAAGTTGCAAAAATATAACAGTTGAGGAATTACGACACGTTTTCCAGTGTTTTTGCTTTTGTTCCCCTGTTTGTGCTTGTATTTTAGCGTTTTACCTCTTATTAAGTGTTTCATGTTATTGTGATCATAACTCAAGTCATGCTATCCTTCTATATTCTACTGTAATAGTAGAACCTATTACATACATCATCACACTTTTAAAGCCAACAATGCCACTCAACTTCTAAAGGCAGCCTTATAATAAAAGTTGTGTGTGTGTGTGTGTATTTTTACCTGGGAGTATAACTAGTGGTATCTGTTTTCCCAGGTTCCGTGGGTGTCGTAGACTACTTGTGTATTTGTACTTTGGCACAGCTCTGACAGGCACTATAGCTGTAAATGTAGCCACTCCTGCTCCGACTGGGCACCAGTAAGATGCTATACACACACACACACACACACACACCACTATCAAAAAGCACTTGCTAGCTGGCTGTGTGCTATATGTGGCTGGGTTGTAGCTTACTAGTAGGTGGTATCTACCTTTAACACTCTATATAACACAGTACCATGTAGTTTGGGAGACTCTGCCACAGGCAGTGATCAGAAAAACACTTATCTAAGTGGTGGGCTAATTGATTGTAAAAAGATGTTTAGTATAGATGTGTTTTTCATGCATGCAGTTTCACGTTACCACGAATAGGGATAAAGCATAGTAACCTGGCTTCCAAAAGATATGCTAACAAAATAATTCTTGTTAAAGGATATTTATCACTGGTATAGAATGCTGTCTGTTCTAACACACACTGTAGTATGGAAGTATGCAATCTGGAAAGCCATGCAGCCATGAAGAGTGTGAAATACACACAAACAAATTAAAAATTGTTATAAAATTAAATGGCCATGACTTACACTGTGGGATAACACTCTGTGTGACCCAGTCCTGTTGGCTACTTGCATAATAAGGAGTTTGGTTCTGAGCCTGTAAAACACACACACACACACACATACACACAGACATTAACATATACACTATATGGCCAAAAGTATGTGAACACCTGTCCATCACACCCATATGTGTTTGTTAGATATTCCAATTCCAAAACCATGGGCATTAATATGGTCCTCCCTCAGCCTCCACTCTTCTGGGAAGGCTTTCTGCTAGTTTTTGAAATTTGGCTATGGAGATTTGTGCCCATTCAGCCGCAAGAGCTTTAGTGAAGTCAGGCACTGATGTCAGGCGAGAAGGCCTGGCATGTAGTTGGTGCTCCAGTTCATCCCAAAGGTGTTCAGTGGGGTTGAAGTCAGGGCTCTGTGCAGGACACCCGAGTTCTTCCACGCCACGCTTCCTTAGCAAACCATGTCTTTATGGAGTCTGCTTGGTGCACAGGGACATTGTCATGCTGGAACATGTTTGGGCCCCGTAATTCCATGAAGGGAAAATGCTTTAATGTTAAAGCATACAAAGACATTCTAGACAATTGTGTGTGCTTCTAATGTTCAGGCAACAGTGTGGGTGAAGGTCCATATATGGGTGTGATGTCTAGAAATGTTTGGCCATATAGTGTATATATATTTTTACTTTGCGTTGCCTTTCTGTGTAAACTTTAACTGGCTAGAGATTGTTGATTCTGTAGCTAGATACTGAAGCTAAAGCCTTAAATATCATTTAGTAAGTAAGGACAGCAAGTGAAGTGCACCAACTAATCATGTCTGTGCATGTTTATGTGCGTGTACCTCCTGGATGACAGCCAAAAAGTATCCGGAATGTGGTTCGGGTTGGTAGGGGTTCCATCCATAGTTGGGTACAGCATTCACTCTCTCCAGCCCCTGCATGTGATGATGGGTGAAGTGAGCCAGGCACTTCAGTTTGCAATTAGCTGGCGCCACGTACAATGGCTTTGTGCCAAGCATCCTTCCATTCATCTCCATTATAGCATTTTCAGCCTCCTCCGGACATGAGTAACATACAAAACCAAAACCTTTGGAGCGGCCATCCTCCATTATCACCTATAGGGGCAGAAAGGAGAAATGTGCCTAACCTTGTCACATTGTTTTTTTTACTTCCACCTTGATAATACGATTCAAGCTAGTGTGCTAAGGGTATTTCAATGTAATGTTATCAGCAGGGTAACAGTACTGTAGCCCACATTCAGAAAATATGAAAGAAATCAGTGTCAGTAGTGGAATTGAATGCTGCTAAGAGGGAAACCATAGAAAAATATTATTGTATATACATATTATTAGTTCATTTGTAATAAATGACCTTTACACTGATGATGGTGCCAAAGGGTGAGAACTCCTTATGTAGGTGCTCATCATCCACCCAGGGATACAGGTTCTTCACATACAGGTTCATTGCCTACAGATCGGAGTATCAGTATCCTGTGTAAGTATGCGTGTCAGCTAATGTAAGGCTCCAGTTGATGGTCAACCACTTGAATCTGATTAAATTTGTTCTAATGAGAACTAATGATAGTGTTGATTTTACGTTCAAGCATTTACACTCAATCAGGATCACTGTATTGCACTATACTAAGACAGCTCAAATCAAATAACTGACTCTTTTAAATGCATCTGCCACACATCCCAGACATCAGAATGTTAATCATGTATTATCATATCCATTGTATTGGCACCACAATTATTTCAGTCAATTTGAAACTGATTGAAATACTGTAATATTATCAGACATACAGATTGCAGTAAAGATCAAGTGGATTTGGGTGTAGATCAAAGATGAAATATTAATTTTAGCATGATGACGGCATCTTTAGACTTTAGACCAAACTGTCAAATTCTTCACATTTTTCTATTTATAACTGACAAACTTTGGTAAATAAAAATATACTTATTTCTCCCAGGAAACTGTAGTTGAAAAAAATAGTAAAAAAACTCATACTCTTAACAGTACAATAATAAAATTAAAGAAAACATATTTTACAGGTGCAGTTTCACTATTAGTATTGAATATTTAAATTATGAATCAATAAACTACTCCATGGCTGGTTACCAAAAATTTGAAGAATTCTCCTCAGTTAAATCTTCCAAGTAAACTGTTGAGGTTGTGTGTAAAAGGGAAATTCAGTGTAAGGAGCAAATTCAGTTAAGAGCAAATTCCTGGTGAAAAGCTGTAGAAAAATGGCACATCTGCTGTGACACAATAATGAAGGTTCACAAAAAGTGATTTTGATCTCTGCTCTGATTCTATGGAGCTAGTTCTCAACATTGTTCTATTTTTAAAATGGCTTGTTATTATATACAAACAGGCCAGTTTTGTTGAGGTGATGTACATTCGTAATGTGTGTTGATTTAAATCTTGCGATCCTCTTTTGTGACTCACTGTGAGTTCCAGAGGGCCATTGGGTATCTTCTGTATTTAGGGTTCCAAAGGGTTAATGACCAAGGCTTAATATTCCACAACCATATTTTACATTACCTATCAGGACGCACATTCATTCTATGTAGTCCTCTTTTTGTCAAACATGCTGATGGTGTGCATGGTCCGAAAGTTAGATTTTGGTTTCATATGACCTTAACTCTTAATGCCGTAACATTTGAACACTTGAATTCATTACCCTGACAATGGTTCTCTTTCGGATGGGTGTTATATTGCTAAGTGTGTGGAATATCTGCCCTACTTAAAGGATAAATCCACCCTGAATGACTTCTTCATTCTTAATAAATAACATCCTTAGTGGTGTTCAAGACTTAGTTTGTAATGAAATTCTGAATTGAAATTCAGTTTAAACATCTTTCATCAACATGGTCTATTTTCATTTTGATTAGCGTTTTCCTACATTACCCACAATTAAGCCCTTGCTTAATCTCTAAAGAGACCAGTGCAGCAGTGCTTTAGTCCTTCAGTCTGTCCAGCTCTCTCACCTCATCATCTGTACTCTTTTCTCAAACAGATCAGGTTCCAAAGCTTCAACATTCATGCCAATACCATCATCAATGCCATCTCCCTTGTCATCTTGTTGATTGCTAGCAAACTGAGCTGAGTCCCTGCTGTAATTCAGCAGAACTACGTCATATACCTGCACTGCATTCTGAAACTTTAAATCCAGTGTTTGTTGCCAGCACTACTTCTACAGCGGATTTCTCATTAATATGACATTGATTTAAATTAATTTCAATTTTATTTGTATAGTGCTTTTAACAATGGACATTATCACAAAGCAGCTTTACAGAAAGATATAAATTCAGGATATAAATTTTAAATTGATAAATTTATAAATGTATCCCTAATGAGCAAGCCAGAGGCGACTGTTGAAAGAAAAAACTCCCTGAGATGATATGAGGAAGAAACCTTGAGCGGAACCAGACTCAAAAGGGAACCCATCCTCATCTGGGTGACAATGGATAGTGCAGTTCTAAATAATTCCCTTCTATAACTGTATACTACATGGTCAAAAGTGTAATTGTGTAAGCAGGAAATTCATCACAATTTTCACATGAATTCTATTTTGTTGAAGTTATCTAACTGTTCATTTGTGGAGACTTGAGTGCAAAACTGTTTGTGACAATTGCAGTCCTAGCAACTGCAATTTCAAAGCCATCTTCATGGTTTCTAAGTGGTACCATCCACAGTAATCTCATGTATCTTTAGGCTGTCCATGTGGGTCCATCCTCAGCAGCGAGTGGTTTCCATGAGTTGAGAACTCCAATCAGAAGTAGGGCATCAGGATGGATCAGGCAGGTCCGGAAAGCACGGGGGGTTAGGATCACTGGTATCTCAGGAGTAGCATGTGTAGCTCAACAGAGAGAGAGAGAGAGAGAGAGAGAGAGAGAGAGAGAGAAAGAGAGAAACACAGATTATTAGGTATGCTTATTGTCATGTAATGGTACATTGTATGCACAGTGCAATCAGGGACTCTGACAAGACTAGCTATGACAGCATAACTAAAAGAGAGTCCCAGAAAGTAACAGAGACATGAGGGCGATCTGGGACATAGGGCAGCCAGACTGTCCACTGTCACTGAAACCTGACAGCAATACCTGACTGTTGTTCATCACTGTCCAATCAGCAATATCCACCATTTGACAGAGAAGCACACAAGCAATAACTTTGTCTCAGGAACAATGAAAACTCAGCATCAGCTAAATAAACACCAAAATCACTAGGCACAAACATTTCAATATGAACACACACACACACACACATATATATATATATATATATATATATATATAAAACATATTTATTCATTTATTATATTTCAGGGTGGAGTTTATTATTATATTAAATAATAGCTCTGTGCTATTAGCTGGAGTTAAACTTCAACTCCCCAGCTCTGTGTTTGCATTGTATTTTCACTTCTAAGTTGCTTTGGATCAAATGTAATAATCAGGGAGAACTGAAGGGCTACATGGGAAGTGAAGTTTTGAGCATGGCATGATGGGAAGGCATTGCCCTCTTGTGGAAGTGGAGTTATGTCAGGATGCTTATGACTGCTCAATCAAGTCTTACGCATGTCTTTAGAAGAACCTGGGCATGAATCACACAATGATCCTCTTTAATTCTGTAATCAGCCTCCTTACTCTGATTATGTTGCTGTTGAATATTTATGCATTACTTTCCTCCTGGAGAGGAAACAGGCTGAAAGCTATTAGGATCCAAAGTCTAAACTGAAATCACATTTATAGTGTCAGTAAACTAATATTAAAGCCATGAACGCAAATAATTAACATCACTAGCCTAATTTATTTCATGGGAGCCAAGTGAAATTGTTAGGTCAGACTGGAAGAAAGCCTGGGTTATATATTTTTCATGAACGATTAGAGCAAATGCATTAATGATTTCCTTCCTGGCCAAGGTGTGGAGCCTAGTTACGACGGATGAATCTCAAATGGCTTTCACCTGGATGTATAGTAAACTACCTAGGCGGTAAGGGCCATTATTACATACCTAATGTAGTGCATGTACGTAGGGAATAAGGAGAGATTTGGGATTGGGCCATCGCCTGATCCAGGATCAGCCTGTAGCGCAGTGTCCTATATTGGAGGAAGCCGCACAGGCCCGCCATTTCACTGAACGCCTTTCTGGTCCTTTTAACACGCCTGCAGGGTGGCGAAAAAGGAGGAGGGGAAGAAGATAGTGGGATTTGGGGCGAGAAAGGGATGGGAGATGAGTCAAAAAAAAGCTGTGAAATGGTTTCCGTCGGATTTTTTTATTATTTTTTTTTAACAATGTAACGGTTTAGTAACGTTAGCATTTATTAGCTTTGGGATTTTTCGTCTCAGTGCGTGAACTGGAGCTGAGGCTTCGTTTCTTCTCAGCCTGACATATATACCTCTCTATTTCATTTCTCTTTTCTCTTTCGTACCCTGTTCTACGACCAGGAGTCAACCACGGACTGAAAACACACAAGACGACATATTAGTGTTGTCGTTGTTTGGAGAAAAATCCGACATTTTTGCCGCTTGAACCGCCTCGCCGCGCTGAAGATGTCGGGCCAGAGCATTACGGACAGGATCACCGCCGCTCAGCACAGCGTTACCGGCTCGGCCGTGTCCAAAACCGTGTGCAAGGCGACCACGCACGAAATTATGGGCCCTAAAAAGAAACATTTGGATTGTAAGTATTTCACACAGCTGACAGGCTACAATTTGGCGCAGTAAAGACGGAAAGATGCTCGAGATTCCCGCTTTGCCTTGTATTGTTATGGCGACGTTAACAGTGGCCACAATGGGCAGCTAAGCTAATAGTGAGCCTATTATAATAGTTACAACAGTTACACATTGATTATCTCACATGATCTTTAGCAGGAAGTAAGAGATCTGCCCATAAATAGGCTGTTATAACCAGTTATAAGCTATTTACAAGGATGAGATTGGTTATAAATGTAGGCCCAGGTATAGGCTATGTAGACAAAGATGAAAATAATCTCTGGAGGATTTTCCATTGCAGGAAACAGAGTCAGCTTCCCATCTGTTAAGGACTGAATCTCAGACTATGAGAGCCAGGTTACATTTCAGGTAGTACTCTACATTCTGAGTGCTCCTGACTGCCAGCAGGAGATACAGGTCCAAATCACAAATCACTGACACACATTTTCTCAGTTTCCTCTATCCATGTTGTTGTTGGAAGTCACTTCAGTGTTAAAGAGATGCTCATATGATTGCATTTCTGTCTGGACAGCTTGTGCACTATCCTTTAGAGTGGTTCACAATCCATGTCCAGTACATCGCAGAGATTATATTATCCAGCAGACTGAGATTACATTTATCCATTTGGCAGATTTTTTTTTTTTTTTTTTTTTAATCCACAGCAGCATCGAAGTAAGGCAGTTTAGAGTTTTGCTCAACATTGGCTGGGATTTGAGCTCACATCCTTCACTAAGACAAAGCCTTAACTGCTTAACTTTAACTTTTCACTGCTCCAAGAGTTTTCCATACTTTACAACATCTGAGAGAGCCCATGTGTGGATTATGTCTGGGAGCCTGTCTATAAAAGTATATGAGCATGGAAAATGCAAAAACATTCAAAGCATGTAGTCCACAGGACTAGAATTGGGTACGATTTATTTAGTCACAGGGATACTGCGATGTCGTGATGTCTGTCAATGGCCACCGATTTCTTAAGTCCTGGTTACGTGTATTGCATCCATAAATACACATATTTTACTTACGTACTGTATACTTGTGTAACGCTGTGTGAGTTGTCTGGTGGTGGACAGCGTGTATTGTGTCTGTAACGCTAGTCCGCTCGTAACAGACTTTTGCATCTTGAAGTTACTGGACTCAAAGCAGCTTCAGCTAATAGTAAACGTTTTAACAAATTAACGTTTTCAGTAGTTGTGTTTTTTTAACTATCATCCCCCACCACAAAACTGTTTCCTTCATTGCTGGACTACTAATATTGATTCATTTCTTGTCTTGTCCACTGCTGTCTGTACTATTCTTGTATTGTAATTGCTGTAAAAGGTCTATTACTGTACAACGTTGTTTGGAGTTTTGGTCTATTTTAGTAGCTATAAACCATGTATGGTGAAGGATTGCTTGTCCTCTGAGACAGCAGTCATGTATCAGCATGAATCAAAGTTGGCAGCATTTTCAAGCCAGTCCTGGCAGATGCATTATCAGAAGTCAGGCTTGCTCATTCACAAAGCTAAAAAAGAAGCTCGGTAAATATCGGCACCGTATGAGCAGTTTAATGCGTAAGATTCAGCTCTAAGGGATTTGTTTTGTTCAAATTTATTTAAAAGTTATAATTTTATAATTATATTTATATAATTTATTCAAAGTTAGGCCTTTGCCATTTCCTTGCTTTGTTTTAATGGTTTGGTTGTCAGAAGCCACCATCATTCGGTCTGCATTAGCGTGTAACTATAGTGTTGGGAAGTTGTCTGACGCTGCTGAAGACTTTGGTTTGACATCCCACATTATCTAAGCTGATGTTCCATACATGATGTAATTCTGCATAATTCACATTGTTTTGTGCTTGAATGAAAAGATTATGTCGATTTCTACATGACGCAAGGCATTGTAATTGCTGTATTCTTCAGTTCACCCAGTGTTTTTTGTTTGATAGCACTCTTTTATCATAGTTTAATTACAAATATTTTAAAAATCAATTATTCATGTGAATTAACCCAATGTCTTGGTTGATATCACTCTCTTGTCATATTTTAATTACAAATATTTTAAACAGTCAATTATTCGTATGAATTAAGTAAGGAATAACACAATAATTCATGCCGGAGTGGTGTGATACATTACCACCCTGAACTGAATTATTTTTGTATCACTGCACAGTCTAAAGTGTTTTATTTCTCTTACACCACACAGCGATTTGCCAAAGATTACAAATTTTAATTTATTAATGAACGCTACCCTTGCGCTTTTTAATTGTTTAAACTTGCATTCAGTGTTATTAGTAGGCTTAAGTTACATGAAATGTCTGCTATACAAGTCCCTGTAGTATAATTAATTAACAATAATTATTTTCCAATCAGTCGGCTTAAATGTGGCATATAAATGTGAAGGGCTGTAACAAATATAAACTGTGGAATTAGTTTTGTATAAAAACAAAATGTACTTGGAATTTGTGGATTAAACGGAGCTTTATCTCTGTCTAAATCACACAGAGGTTGCCATTAATTAACATTTATCTTAACAAGTCAAAGTTAAAGGGGTGAAACTTCACTGGCCTCATTAAACTATGAAATGTCTATGCATATTTTACTATTGCATTGAAGAAATATCTAGCCCCTGTCATGAAACGTATTTAGTACTGCTTTTTTGACTCCTATCTTAAAAACAGTTTTGTGCACTGTGCTCTGTGGTGCAACACTAACTGCACTAACATCACACCAAAGTATGTTTCTTTGGTTATTATGAGGTATACAACCTCTTACTGACTCTTGTATTGTTTTTTCTCCTTTATAGATCTCATCCACTGTACCAACGAGATGAATGTGAACATTCCTCAGCTGGCTGACTCGCTGTTTGAGAGGACCACCAACACCAGCTGGGTGGTCGTCTTCAAATCCCTCATCACGACACACCACCTCATGGTCTACGGCAATGAGGTCAGTGCTGATGTCAGCCATTCCTAACATTCAGGGTTGTTTATTTAAATGTTAATATACTAAGAAACACTGTTCTCTGTCATATTGTTTTGCAGCGTTTTGTTCAGTATCTGGCCTCCAGGAATACGTTATTCAACCTCAGTAACTTTTTGGACAAAAGTGGACTACAAGGTACTGCGTGACATTTCCAGGAATTAACTCTATTCAATAAATATGTAACTTGCCAGTTAAATTAGATTATTAGACTAGGTATATAATGATGGAATGTCTGACAGGGTTGATTGTGTAGACAAAGATTCTTTGTTTCTGGTCTGTCATAGGTTATGACATGTCAACATTTATTCGGCGGTACAGCCGATATCTGAATGAAAAAGCAGTGTCTTATCGACAGGTGGCTTTTGATTTTACAAAAGTAAAGCGTGGGTAAGACATTTGATGAAATACATATTTTGAAATACAGAAGTTGATGAAATTCTTTTAGTCATCTTATTTTAAAAACATATAAATATAGGAGACTGTAAAGCTTGTTAAATCTCATAATTATGATAAACATTTGCTTTAGAGCCATTATAAAATGCTTACACTGAAAGCGTAGCAATCACTTTGCTAGACGTACAGTATGATCTAATTCTCTGGACAAACCACTGAAATAATGTGTCATAATGTTTTCCTTTAGGGTTGATGGAGTGATGAGAACCATGAATACAGAGAAGCTCCTTAAAACCATCCCGATCATCCAGAACCAGATGGACGCCCTGTTAGACTTCAATGTGAGTTTAGCACGATACCGAATGTCATATTCTGTTCTCGATCTCCCTCCTGATGTGTTTACTATTCATACAGCCTGTACCATTTTCCATCAGGTTTTTTTTTTTTTTAAGTTAATACAGATTTACTGTTTAGCAGCAAATCTTTCTGTGAGGAAAATCAAATTATTGTTCTATGTCCAGGTCAATGCCAATGAGCTTACCAATGGAGTTATTAACGCAGCCTTCATGCTCCTCTTCAAAGACTCAATCAGGCTTTTTGCAGCTTACAACGAAGGGATAATCAACCTGCTGGGTAAAGCTTGCCACACATCCACACATGCCAGGAAGAATGAATTCAGTGTTTCATGCTTTTATCGCACATTCACAACAAACGTTTCTTCTTCTTATTATTATTTAATAACAGTGTTATTACTTCAGCATAATTATTATGAATAGAATATAACATTATGTAGTAGAGTTGCAAAAGTATTCTAATTTTTTTTTTTTTCATTTCTGTCAGTTTTGTGCCATGAAATTGTAGCTTTTTTATATTTCTCTTGATGGATTGTCTTGCACTCTCTTAAGTTCCTTGGACAATGCTTAAAGAAAGTAATTATACCCATACCCCAGATTCCTATAGATATCGTTTGAATTATTTAGCAAATCACTGCAGCACTGTCTAAACACGATTACTGTAATGCGGCTTTGTGGATTGCAGTAAATGTTTAAATAGAATCAAATTCAGAACAAAACAATACATATAATTATTAGCAAATTGTATTGTATTTATTTTAAAGCTTACTTTTGTCGCAGTTTGAAATCTTAAAGCTAAGTAATCAAGGATTCAGTGAATGGATTGATTTCATAGGCTTAAATATGATTGTGTGTAGCATAATGAGAATATTGTGTTCCCCATTGCTTGAGATGTCAATAATGTGAATTGATCCCCATTGAAAGATGTGCGTCCTCTAACTCTGTGTTGTAAAAAGAGCTGCTACGGGACAATCATGAAGCTTGAATCATTCAGAAAGAAAGCCTAGAATCAAATTAGAATCGTGGTGGATATAAAATATCTACACGCCCATGTTGAAACTGCAGGTGAAAAAAAAAAGAAAATAAAGATAAATCATGCAAATCTTTTCCCACCCTTTAATGTGATATAGCAACCAACACAATTCAAGTGAAAAACAAAGAATTGAAAGTGTGCAAAGAAGTGTGCACTACATTTGCTTGTAATACAGCACTCTTTGTTTTTTTGGGTAAGAGTCTACCAGTCTTGTTTTGGCAATTTTATTCTACTCTTCCTCGCAAATATGCTCCCAGTCTATCAAATTGTGAGGGGATCTTTTGTGTACAGCCCTCATCAAGTCACTCCACAGGTTTTTTGATAGGATTTAGGTTGATCTTTTTATTCATTCCTTTGTTGACTTGGATTTGTGCTTTGGGACGTTATCGTGCAAAAGGTGAAGTTTTTCTTCATCTTCAGATGCCTAACCGAGGCCTGCAGATTTTTTATCAAAATAGATTGGTATTTAGAGCTATTCATGATTCCCTCTATCTTGATTGAGCCCCAATCCCCGCTGAAGAGAAGCAGCCCCATAGCATGATGCTGCCACCACCATGCTTCACCATCAGTATGGGGTTCTACTTTTACCTAGTATAGTAATTCAACCACAATATAGTTATAGTGTTTAACTTTGAGTAAGTTGAGTAAGTTTTTTTTTTTTCCCTAAAATGTTACTGTTTGTTTTTGACATGAATTTTTTTTGGTTGCTCTATCACATTAAAGGGGGAAAGAGATCTGACATGATTTATCTTGGTTTCATTTTTTACATCACAAAAACCTGCAAATTGTGTGTAGCCTTTTTTATAAACATGGTATTGATATAATAATAATAATAATAATAATAATAATAATAAAAACTTTGTAATGTGTACCCCTCGGTCATGCAGATTATTCCGATGGTTGTAAATTGCAAAACAATACATACTCAGGGACAATTTCTCTATCCTCTACCATTACCATAGTCTTCTCAGCACTACAGAAATGTTACTACCGAACAGTTTCTGAGTACAAGGTGAAAACTTTATTTTAATGATCGCTATGAGAGGGGCAAGTCTTTCCAACAGCTGATAGTGTAGTTAGCTATCTGAGCAGTTAACTAGGAGAAAGCAGGTTTATTAATGCGGCTAGTTACGGAAAAGGATACGGAAAGGTTACGGAAAGAAGGTAGCACCTGAAAATGTCAAAGAATAGTAGCTGATAACTAGTACTGCAAGCAGTAAAAAGTAATAATGTTAAACGTCCTGTACATAGCACCTTTCTCACACTACAAGTCACACTTTAACTGAAAGACAAAACAACAAAGGCAAACAAAAACAGTGAAGCACACAAAGCTAACAGTCCAAAACAAATGGTAGAAAACAAAATACACAGTCCCAAACCAACAATTAGGCTAGTCCTGAGACAACAAATCAGAAAAGTGTGTGCACCACAGTGAACCTTTTTCCAACACAAATAATAAAAAAGAAGAAAACGCTCCCTGATTGTTGGGCTAGTTTCAGGTGTTTGTGTGCAGATGTGGAGATGTAGCTGGGTGGAAATTTTGCTGAGACTTGGCAACTCTGCACACCAGTGCAGCTTCCTTGGCCAGAGAACTAATGTTTAATTAGCCATTTTTAATATTGTTATATTCTAAGGCACAGCTTTTGTTCCAATATATGCTGCACTGTGTCCTTTATTAGGGTCTCAAATTATTGTACTTCTATATCATTCAGAGTTTTAAACAATTGAAAATAGAAACCTGACACACATATTCAGGCAATGCTTATGTTTACTGTATCAAAAATGTATAGTATCAAGACACCACCATATTGAAATCATATTGAATTTGAATTTTGTGTATCATTACACCCCTACTAGCTACCCAGTTACTGAACAGCAAAAGTGTATTACCTGTTCAGCTAAAAACAAAAACAAAACAAAACAAAAAAACCCACATTTTTATTACATCTCATAAAATTGCCACCTCCTGTTTTTTTTTAAGGATGGCCACTATGATTGTTTTGCTCACTGACTGTCTACAGTTTAGGTATTGTTTGGTATTAAGACTCCTTTTATAATATTTCTGGTTCAGTGCTAGCCTCATAAGAATGTTGATAGTACATACCTATGAGTGTGAAAACTGAAGCGAAACCCGACCTGATTTCCCAGGGTGACTTGCAACAGCACAAAGACACTGTGTTTTTGTTTTTCTCTAATGATTCAGTAATGCTTTAATTCTTACAACATTAAGTACTGCAACTTAAAAGTTGGACATTAGTTGTTATTAGATATTTTTTTCCATTGCCACAACAGTGCAGATTTTATATTTTATGAAATGTCTACGTTCCATCCACAGAGAAGTATTTTGACATGAAGAAGATTCAGTGCAAAGAAGGACTGGACATTTACAAGAAATTCCTCACCAGAATGACCCGCATCTCTGAGTTCCTCAAAGTGGCAGAGGTGACTTTCTCTTGCTGTAGTGTGATGAAAAAGTGTTAAAGGTGAGCACTGTTGTAACACTCATGCTCTTGTCCTTTGACAGCAGGTGGGGATAGACCGAGGGGACATTCCTGATCTCTCTCAGGTAAAACCACGTGTATCTGTTGTACACTAGCTTCTTAGAGAAGATCTAGAGCAGGGGTGCCAAACTCCAGTTTATTTTTGCTCTTTTTCCCTGCAATAACTTTATTTTGCTGTATTAGTAACTGACTTTAGTGTTCTCCAAATCTCCGCTATTATAATTTTCTTCAGTGGACTAAAGTGAAAAAAAAATTGCATGAAAGCTTACTAAAGATATGCATGTAACTGAAAAATCTTCACTTTGCTTTTCTTAACTTTCCACTACAGCAAATAAAGGTGTTTTGAGTGCAGCTGTAACTAGGTGATTGGAAAACTACTCTATGAAAAAATGTTTGTTCATTACGTTACAGTGTAAAAACAGCCATGATGCAGTTATAACAGTCAATTCAGTCAATACAAACTGAACCCAATCAACACTTTAAAGCCCTAAAATTACAGTATTATGGCATGGGCCTGTTAGCCAAAGATAAACAGTGAATAAATTAGATGCTTTTAAGTCCAAAATATGGATCTCTGATCAATACCACCTTTATATTCTGTATCTATCCTTATGTTTCCACTTCCTGTCTACCTTCAGTTTACAGTATGTGTAAGTACTTCTTTACTCACTTCTTTCTGCACTTGTTTTCTGCTACCTTTTGTGGTTAATTTTTTTTTGTTTGTGACATTTATTGTCTGGTTAATGTTTCCTGAACACATGGCTGAACTGAATAATTGCTTGCTTTGCTTTAGGCTCCCAGCAGTCTCCTGGATGCTTTAGAGCAGCACCTGGCCTCTTTGGAGGGCAAAAAGGTCAAGGATTCCACCGCGGCCAGCAGGTAGGCTCCGCAGTCATGGTTTTCAGAATCAGCATGATTTCATTAACCATTTTTAACTCTTCATGAGAATAAGGTTTTATGAATTCCATCAAATCTGCAATCTTGAGAACATGGTGGTAGTATGTTGTAGTAAAATGAATACTATGCGTAATATTTTTATGTAGCAAGTTAATCATTGTAGCTGTAAAATGCAGACAGTAATATGCAGAGAGCTGTAATATGCAGTAATGTAACTGTATTTGGCTATCGCAGGGCAAGCACACTTTCCAATGCTGTATCGTCCCTGGCGAACACTGGCATGTCTTTCACCAAAGTGGATGAGAGAGAAAAACAGGCAGCCCTGGAGGAAGAGCAGGCACGTCTGAAAGCACTGAAGGTGACTAATCAGAACACAGCTAAATTTACAGGGATAATATGAAAGTATGACTCTTCCTGAAAACTTATGTGTTGTTGCAGCTGTTGATATAATTCTGCTATAGTTAAAAGTTTGAACACAACTGCTTATACAAGGGTTTTCTTTATATAATGTTTACTATTTTCTACTATTTTAGAATAATAATGAAGAAATTAATACTATGAAATAACACATATGGATTTATGCAGTGACCTAAATAAACAAATCTGGTGTTAAACAAGTGTTAAACAAATCAACACTGCTTTCTATTTTCAATTGTAAAAATTGTTCCTGATGAACTAGATTCTTCTCAACCAGCTTCATGAGGGAGCTTGATTGTTGGCTGCTACTCCTCAATTTTCTTGCCTGGGGAAACAACTTAGTTCTAGGTAAAAACAGTGGTGCGGTGGGTAGCACTGCCACTGCAGAGCTCCAGGATCCCCGGGTTCAATCCTGAGCTCAGGTTACTGCCTGTAGGCATGTTCTCCCAGTGTGGGTTTCCTCTAGGTTCTCTGGTTTCCTCCCACTTCCCAAAAACATGTAGGTAGATTGGCTATGATAAATTGCCCCTAGGTGTGAATGAGTGTTTGTATGTGTGTATGCGGCTGGTGCGGTGAGATGGACTGGAATCCCATCCATGTTATATTCATGCCTTGCACCATAGGCTCCACCACAACCCTGACAAGAATAAAGTGGCTAGTGAAGATGAATGAATGATGAAAAGTGAAATAAAGCCAACTTATAAAAAATACATTTTGACTCACAAATTAATTCATACTTCGGCATTAACTTTACTATTTACCTAGAAACAGATTTCAAGCATAAGACTTTATTAAAATGTCTTTAAGACAATTAAAAATATATGTACAGTTTAATATGCAACACTTATAATTGGTAGTATTGTTTTTGACTGGCAGCTACACTGTAATGTTTTTCCCTCTATCATTTATCTGAACTGTGTCTCTCCAGGAGCAGAGGTTGAAAGAACTCTCCAAGAGGCCCTCATTTGCCACCACAGACACATCTCCGGTGTCCACCACAGCGGCCAGCATCAATACAGCTCCTGTCATTGACCTGTTCTCCACCCCGAGCTGCTCAAATGGGTGAGCCTTTTGGAAATATTTGTCCAGTTTTTACCACTTATACAATGAATATGGAATGTGTTTTTTTAATCAGATGTGTTTCAGAAGTATTCGAGCAGTCAAGGTTTTTACATTTAAGTAGAAAAAAATGTATTATATATGTAAATGTATAACACACATGTACATAAAGCAGAACCGAGGCTGTTTGCTCTTCAAACAGTGGCATGCCACATTTTGGAAAATGTCTTTGCAAAATAGACAGAACAGGGCTCAGGTGTGGCATATTAGTCATTACCCCTCTGGCTTGTTCCCAAACACCTCCCTCCCAGGGCAGACCCATGCCAAACCATGCTCCCACCTGCCACATACCCCCAACACTCAACTCAGGCCAGGGCCCATCCTGTCTGCAACCAAAAAAGTCCGCCACTACCAACTGCTTCCCTGGCCTGTGAACCACTGTGAACTTAAAAGGCTGTTGTGATGGATATCAGCAACTGATCCACATGTTGGCATCCTTCATATAGTTCAGCTACTGCAGGCAAGAGTGGTCTGAACCATGGATGAAAGGTTGCCCCAATAAGTAGTCCTGGATGCCAGACACTGATGGCCAGACACTCATTTCTGATGGCGCTGTGCTTTGACTCAAACACTGAGAGCTTTTCACTAATGGACTGCACCAGGCAGGCCTCACCCTCCAACACCTGAGACAGAAAAGTTGCCAGTCCTCAGCCTGACACATCATTCTGCACACAAAGTGGATAGAAAGTCCAGGGACTGAAGCAGGGTTCCATACAGAGAGCTCCTTTAACACTAACAAAGGCCTGCTGGCACTGCTCTGATCAATAGCTCTCCCATTTTAGTGAGATCAGTCAGCAGGCTAATGAGGTCTGAATAATTAGGCACATACCTATGATAATATCTCAACAGCCCCAGGAATTGTCTCATTTCCTTTTTGGCCTTGGGTCAGGGACATGCTGCAGTCAGAACAGTCTGATCAATTTGGGGATGCACCTGACAAAGACTCAAGTTGAAGCCTAGACTGTACCTCCATCCATCAAGTCACACACTTCTCTGGGTTTGCTGTGAAGATGGCTTGTGTCAAGGATGTTAGGGCTGCCTTCACATGCTTCATATGCTGCTGCCAATCACTTCTATAGATCATTATGTTGAATAAAACTAGTCATGCCTAGCCAGGCCAGGGGCTCATCAGTGCAAACCGTAGGATCAGCATCAAATTTAGATATACACTGTATGGCCAAAAATTTGCAGATACTAGACCATCGCACCCATATGTGTGCTTTCCCCAGATTGTCACAGAGTTGAACACACACAGTTGTATAGGATGTCTTTGTATGCTATAGCATTACAGTTTTCTTTTACTGTAACTAAGCGGCCTAGCCCAAACCTGTTCCTGTATGACAGTAACCCTGTGCACAAAGTGAGGTCCATTAAGACATGGTTTGCCAAGGTTGATGTGGAAGAACATAAGTGGCCTGCACAGAGCCCTGACCTCAACCCCACTGAACACTTTTAGGACGAACTTGAATGCTCTCCTTTGGGATGAACTTGAACGCTGCCTCGCCTGACATCAGTGCCTGACCTCACTTTGGGTTAATGGGCAAATCCCCACAGCCACATCTAGTGGAAAGCCTTCCCAGAAGAGGAGAGGTTATTATAACAGGAAGGTGGGGAACAAATTTTCGAATGAGATGTTCAAAAAGCACATATGGGTGTGGTGGTCAGGTGTCCACAAACATTTGGCCATATTATGTAGCATTTAGTTTGTACATTCATAAACTGGCTGCCCCATCTGCCTTGGGCACAAGCACAATAGGGCTGTTCCAGTCCCATCACTAGGCTTTTCTCTAATTTGTCCTAAACCATTTTGCTTTTGAGCAAGCAGTATGCTTGAATGTGAATAGCTACACCAGGGCGAATCCAAATGAAATTGTAGGGGAAACTGTGACATAGTGCTGAACACTATCCCAAACTGTTTCTGTTTTTTTTAAATCATGAAAGACCACAGAGCCAATCACAATACAGTGCACAGCTCCACTAGCCAATTATATCAATTCCATACCAGTTCTTTTAAAGGGGATCTCGATAATGGAATGAAGGTACACTGACACATTTGGGATGAATGGTGGATTCACCACATTTGTGGTATGATGCACACTGTTGACCACAAATATCTGGCCAGTAGACAAGCCATTAAGGAGTGTAGTATTCTATCTACCTCCAGGTGTCTGATTATGGGATTATAATGAGCTGTGCGGAAAGAGCATTCCCCTGCAGCTTTTTGGGACCAAAAGCTGGGTTCCAGTTTCTCCTGTCTGAGGTTCCCAAATCATTCTATACAGTGTGTCATTAATAACTGAAAAGTGGTGTGATCTCAGCTTCAACATTTCGACCGTCAGTCACAATGACCTGTTCAAAAGCATTCTTCAAAAAATGTTCTGCAGCTGCTCCAGAGGGAAATGTGTCTTGCACTCAGGAGAGGCTTCCATCTGGCCACTCTGCCATAAAGCCCGGGTCAGAGGAGTGTTGCGGTGATGGTTGACCTTCTGCAAGTTTCTCCCATCTCCACATGGTATCTAGAGCTCAACCAGAGTGAACATTGGATTCTTGGTCACCTCTCTTACTAAGGCCCTTGTCCCCCGGGCGGCCAGCTTTAGGAAGAGTCCTGATTGTTCCAAACTATTTCCATTTAAGAATTATGGAGGCCACTGTGCTCTTGGGAACCTTCAGTGCAGCAGAATTTTTTTGTAGCCTTGCCCAGATCTGTACCTCTACACAATCCTGTCTCTGAGCTCTGCAGGCAGTTCCTTTGACCTCATGACTTGGTTTTTGCTCTGATATGCATATTCAGCTATTAGATCTTATATAGACAGGTGTATGCTTTACCAAATCATGTCCAATCAATTGAATTTTCCACAGGTGGACTCCAGTCAAAGTGTAGAAATATCTCAAAGATGATCCAGAGAAATGGGATGCACTTGAGCTAAATTTCAAGTGTCATAGCAAAGGGTCTTAATACTTAGTTATCACAGATCTGTTTTTTGCTTTGTCATTATGGGGTATGGAGTGTAAAAAATAATTTAAAGCATTTTAACATAAGGTTGCAACATAACAAAATGTGAAAAAAAAACCGAAGGGGTCTGAATACTTTCTGAATGCGCTGTAACTGTGATGCCTCAGGAAACAAAGGGGAGAAGAGAAAGAAACTAATGAGTATTTTGGGAGAATTATGACCAGGCGACATGCTGTACATGTGCTTAAAGCACACCAAGCTCACCTAGCAGCAAGTGGGCTCCCTTCTGCGTGGCAGGGGCACAGGTCCATTCCAAAAGTAGATTTTCTACCTCAAACACAAGCACCTCTAATTTCACTTCATGGAAGTTTATTTTTTCTCATAATTTGCATTTTTTCCCTTGCATCTTGCTAAAGCTTGCGTCCTGCTAATGCTTTTCTTTTATTGGCTCACCCGCCTAAATTAGGACATGTTTCATGTAACTGAGATTTACGTGAGGGTAAACTGGGGTGTGACGTATACATATAATATGTAAATTAGACACTAGGTGGCAGGAGATTCCACACAGCTGAAAGATTTCGATCAGCTTCAAACAATCAGCTTCAGAGGATTCATTTTCTTTCAAATATACAAAATTCATGTCATTCTGGGTGCTTGTATCTTTGCTTGTTTCTACACTGCTTTGATGATTAAGGGCCACTGTTTCTTTGAATAGTGTTGGTAACTGTGATTCTCAGTAGTTCTAACCTTTAACTACATCTGAATCAATATAGTTATTGAGTAATAATATCAAATTAAAATGTAGCAATTCTAATAAAAATGATAAATTAATATAAGCAATAATGAAATTGTAGTACTACTGTTTTGGTAAATGTCCTATTACTTCCAGAACAACCTACATATTAGTGAAATCATATTCAGGTTATTTTGGCCAGCGATTAAATTGCTTTTAAAGACTTTATTCCTTTATTCTCAGCACCTTGAAGATGGAGAATGACCTCTTTGACTTGAACAGCACCTTCCAGCCATCCATGCAGCCTGGGCCCTCACTATCCACACCATGGGGAGGTAGTGTAAATGTTCCGCCATCTTTGTGTGTTAGTGTCAGAGATTCTGCACGATCTAGTCTTTTCCATGTTTTCATTCTGATGTCTTTCCTGTTTGACTGTGCTATTCTTTTCTTCCTCTTTCTCTGTCTTTCCCCTTTGCCTGCTCAGATCCCTTTTCTTCTTCTGAAGCTGTCGAAGGCTCCATCCCAACCCTAAACCCTTTTCTAACCAAACATGTTGATCCTGCTCATCCACCTGCTGTGTCATCTGATGGTGTTAGTTTTCCCTCTAGGACATCAGGTCATGAGCTATTCGGTGGTAAACACACTTTGCTTTCCTCCTCCTGCACTATATAGTTTGTGTTATGAGCACCCTATTACCATTAACACCACACTGCTGTCAGTTTATGAGTTATTAGGTAGTAAACACATTTGCTGTCATTCTCCTACACTATGTATTTCCTTTTAAGCACAGAGCGCTCCCTATTGCCATTGCCAATGCATTTGACTTAAAATGACAATTGATTCAGGTGTTACTGAAATCATTACAGAAATATGTCATGTTGGTTTATAACAGATAAAGAAAATGGTGGTCTTTGTTTCAACATACATGGTGAATGATAAATATTGTTTCAGACAGTGCAGTGTATTATAATCTGCCTGTTATGATAGTCCTATATCCTAATAGCCTAATATTCCTATATCCTTTCCCACTTCTAATTTCTTAGAAGAAGCTGTGATCTAAAAAAAAAAAAAAGCTACAATAACACCACTATAGCAACTAATAACCGTTTATTTATTGATAAGCATATAATCTAGTTAAAAGATCTGGGTACTGTAAAGTGAAAAGTGATTTTCTTTCCTTTTCCACTGTAGATCAATACAATCCCTTTATTGATTCAAGCTCATCCGTATCAGCCAATTACAAACGAACAGTGCGGATAGAACACTTAATCTCAGGTAGTATGATGGCAAAACCATCCCTACCTATGTTCTTCAGGAAACATAGGGCACTGAGTCAGTGCAAACGGGATGATCATAAGCACATGATAAGCTTAGCATCTCTACTGAATGCCATTTGTCTTTTGAACAAACATGGATACATAATGCTGACTCGTGATCTGCAAATATTGACCTTGGCTCTAGTGTTCACTCTTCAGACTAACGTAAAATGCATAACTCTTCAAGTGTCTCTAATGTTCGAGATGCTATCTTTCCTTCTCTCCACTCTTGTGTTAGATTCTTTTGGTCAAGCGTCTATGATACAGCATCTCACAAACCCCTCTCCCTTCCCACCTGAGCCTTCCACTGTAGCAGGTCTGTTCCGAGGTAGGGGGCCTGTGACTGCAGCTTGCTTTATCTGTAACTCTTTTTGGCTCCTTATGTCTCCTGTCAGCCCTATTCTATGTCCTGTTTCCCTCTCCTGCACCTCTCCCAGTTTTGTCTGATGTTCCTCTTGCCTGACTGAACACTTATGATTTGTTCAGATCAAAATGACTTGTTCTAAATTCTTACTAAAAGTGGAATAATGCATCCACAATGATTATACTACAAATTGTCACAATTTGCTGACTGAGGAATACAGGTACCAAGTTTATTAATATCAACACAAAAGAAAAATAAGAAGAGAGCAAGGCAATAATGAAAAACCATGAAAAGGGCAAAGAATGGGCAATGAGCAACCGGGTATGACCTAGGCAAATTCAAAAGAGCAGAAAGCTAAATGAGATCAGGGTCAAAATCAAACAGATGTACAGTATCACAGAGAATGATTCTGGAGTAAGGCTTCTTAAGGTTTTAGTGAACAGCTCTGAGTTTATATAAACACATTTATGTAATTAATTAAAAGACAGGTGACTGAGAGCATGGATAGTGGTGAGTTTGTGATGGATCACAAAATAGGGTGTGGAGTCAATCAGCTGTCATGGAAGCTGGCTGGAGATCGTGGGAAATGTAGTTTGAATGTTTAGAAGTTGTACTAGAAGCAGGAACAAATGCCTTTGTGACAGTACCTGAAGAGCACACTCCAGGAACTGGCTCTCTAGCTCAGCTCTTGTGGCAAGGATCTGGGCAACTGGGTTGAAGTGCATGAAACTTCCTCGTTAGGAGTGCATCAGATTTAATGTTCTTGCATCCTGGACTTAGTAAACTAAATAGCAAACTGAAAACAAGAAAAAAAGTGCCCATCTTGCTTGTCTTGGTATGAGGCATTTCTGTGGTCAGTGTGAACAACGAATGGCTTCCTTGGGTCTATGGCCTCACTCCTCTAAAGCTCGTTTTACTGCCAATCCTTCTTGATTACTGGTATCGTGGTTTATTTCAGCTGGTACAAGTTCACATTGGCACAATGAAGGGTAAGGTCTGAATGTTGTATTAAACACTTGTTTGTGAACATTGAAGGCGAGTTCCAGACTAAACTTTTGGTGCTAACTTGTAATAGTGAGGTCAGTAAGGCAGCTGTAGAACAAAAATTCTTAATACTTAATATTACGAATATTCTATGTGGAAGTTTCCCAAGCATCTGAAGGGGCTTTGTATGCCCATTTTCATAAATATTGTTATTAACTTAGAAAAATGTAAGATATATTGGGTATCGTAAAATTAAAAAGATAGTAAAACAGATGAACTAACTTAATGACACTTGCACTGATAATGAACAAAACATAAATGTTAAGTAAAGGCATGGCAGATGTTTGTACTGCTATAGGCATTTAAAGTGCTACATGTACAGTGCTGTGCAAAAGGCATATGTAAAGAAATAAAGCAAAGACGCCTTCAAAAATTAAAAAAAAAAATATGTTTTCTATTTTAAAAATCTATACAGAGCAATAAACAGTAATAAACTAAATAAAATCCATATTTGTCTTGATAACCCTTTGCCTTCAAAAATGCATCAGTAGTCTCAGGTACACAGTTTTATAAGCAAAGTGGCAGTTAAATTTTTCTAAGCATCTTGGAGACCCTGACTGTCACACTTGCTTTTTTTCCCCCCTGACAGTGAGCAGCGAGAAAAATGGTCTCTAAAGCAATGTTACCTTCTTTACTGACATACAAGTGTTTCTCTATAACATTTAATTTTGGTTGGAAAAAATAGTATTTGGAATCTAAAATGTTTCTTACTGACCCAGTAATGCAGATATAAAATGGACATCTAAGACAGCATTAGCATTATAAAAGCTAGGGTGTCTAAGACTTTTGCACAGTACTGTAAGTCCTGTTTTTGTCTTTGTGTGCACAAGCATTTTGAGCTTATCTGTGAATTTTGGTCAGACTCCATTGTGGTCATGTAAAATGACACTATATTCAATTCTACATCTTAGCTCGACTGAAAAAATACATATAAGTAACAATGTTTTTGTCTTTTACAGGATATGGGCCTCCACAGGTTCCTCCTCCACAGAGTACAGGGGAGCTGAATGTTGACTTTGAGTCTGTTTTTGGAAACAAAGCTGCCTCCTCTAGTAACTTGGACACCAATGGTATAGCCCACTTAACTCCATGTACCCATCGCACCACTACTGAAAGTTTCTATTTGTTTGACTGTTCTTTGTGCTTCAGAAAAATATGCCATTCTCTTAAGCCAGGATAAGTCACATATTGAAGCTATACATTTCACTTAGATGGTTTTGTCCCTTGTCATTTTGGAAAACCTTTAGGTGGGATCTTGAAGCCCACAATGGCCAGCTCTAATCAGCCTTCCTCTCAGCACCCAGAAAAGCTCATGTCAAATGACCTAGACTCCTCCTTAGCAAATCTAGTTGGAAGTAAGTTTTTATATATAGAATTACTTAATAGATGTCTATAATGTATGCCTTTGTGCCCATAACTTAGATCCAAACTTATATATCATATCTCTAACAGTATCTTTTTCAATTATTTCAGACTTGGGAATTGGAAATGGCACCACTAAAAAGTAAGTTAATTGTATTTTTAGATGGTTAAACCAAATTCACTTTTAAAGCGCTAACTGACTCTTAATGTGATAGCAGTGATATCCACTGGAACCAGCCAGGAGAGAAGAAACTGACAGGTGGAATGAACTGGCAGCCCAAAGCAGCTCCTTCCACTACATGGAACCCTGTCTCAATGGTAAATTTTGGAGCTTGTTCATATAAGAAGCTTGGCAGAGTAAATTGCTTATGGTCTCACTGGTGCTTGTTTTGTCCTATAGCCTCCATCAGTTATGGCCTTCCCTGCAACAACTCCTACAGGCATGATGGGATATGGCCTGGTACGTATTTTCAAGCTTAATTCTAAAGATTACGAGATTTTGGAAAATATTTAGAAAAATACCACTGCAAGCTGTTTGTGGAAGAAAATGTTGTGGTTTGTGTTCCACTTGTTCATCCATGCATAAAGAGCACAAACACTACTGAAGAAACTAGACACCTGGTGTTGACTAGCTAGCTAAAATATAGGCTCTGGATGAAGGGGTAAGGGTTCTCTGCTCTGCTTTAGTTTTATAGAGTGCTGCTCTGGGCCAGACCATGGACTGAATTTAGTAGCTTTCCCTGAGGCTCTTAGACACAGCACATTTCTGACAAGCTAGTTAAAATATAGTGTAATTAAACATAGTAAATTGTAGTGCCTGGTCTTTTCCTGTGAATTTTGTTTTTAATCAAAAAATGATCATCAAAAAGTTTGGCACAAACTAAATAGTATTAGCAAAAAAGAGGATAAAAAGACACAGATTGGACGAGCAGCAGGCTTGAAACTCATTTTGAATCATTTGGAAATAAATGTTGAGAAACTCACCACCGCCTCCTGTTAGTCACTACTGGCTACCAAAAAAAATTCACGAGTGGGTTACAATACAAGAAGGATCTGTTTAGCAAGGAAAAAACTCAAACTACATCAGTCTTGAATCCCTTTTCTTTTTATAGTACAATATTTCACTCTGTCATTCCTATTTTTTACACTCTCATGCTCTTACTATTCCTCTCGGTTGTCGGCTCCTGCCATTCACCATGTAGTCTGACCTCTTTTGTGCCTGAAATTGGGGCGTGATGCAGATACATGTTTTCACACAAGTCAGCCCAACTCCTCTCTACTCTGGCAGCTCTGTAGCCCCCTGCGCTATTAACTTCAAATACTACAATACGCACAGTCCTGAGATACCATTGATTCATTCGCTTCATTCCAAAGTCACTCAGTTGACGATCCACTCTGCATTCTGAGGTCACAAGCTCTCACTCGGGTCATTCTCCTGCTATAGAGACATAAAAAAAAAACCTCCTTCTCACATCTAGAGGTCCACCGATGTCATCCAGTGGAGGGGCCTGGACATCTAGCAAAAATGGAAGAGTTCTCCCCTTTACACTTCCATAATCACATTCCAGTAATTAGCTGAAGGCAAAAAAAGTGCATCTATTGTCATGTCATGTTAAGCAACCTATCTAAAAGGGGAAAAGGCTATATATAAAAATCCATTTAGACAATTTAATAATCAGGATTATAGTGAAAATATATTACTGTGACGAGGAGGAGGGAGGGGCCAGGCTGTGAGGATGCACGCCTGGCACTGAGTTGTCTAATAAGTGGGAGAGAGTGATACAGGAGTGGCTGGAAACGCCTGAGGGAGAGGGAGAGATGCACGCATGTTTTATGTTTATGCTATGTTTGTGGTTATTGTTATGCTTGAGTTCTGTTTATTATTAAACTTTACGTTAGAGTTCTCTTGGTTCCTGCTTCCTCCTTGCCCATTGTTGAAGTTTGTTACAATTACTTTTTCTTTCCTCTCACCCAAATTTTCAAACAATTTCCTTGCAAAGTTCCTAATTACATTATTTATTCAAGATGTGTTTCCATCACATTGTATTGCAATTGTGTTCTAAACCTCAGTAGAGTATAACAGTTGAAGACTTACTAATTCAAAGTCTAATTTTGAAATGATAGGCTTGTTTCTCAAAGCTTGACTGTGTGTAGCCCCCACAGTTGCCCTCAATGGCCATGATGACGCAGCCCACAATGATGTACACACAACCTGTCATGAGGCCGTCCAACCCATTTGGATCTGTGTCCAGTGCACAGGTATGCATTTCTACTTGTGTATATATAGATTATACCCCTGTGGAAGCTCTTTTGTTAGTGTAATTATGTGCCGTATAGAGAGGGCAGCTCTCTAATAACCCTGGTCCACTGTGTTCACATTGGCCATGAGACCAAAAGATCTCTCTTCCAGACTGCAGGCCTCTCTCCTTTGTGTGTTCCTTCTTTTACCTCTCTGAGCTCTTTCCTTCTCTGTTTCTGTCTTTGTGTCACGGTGTCTACACTAGCCCTCTGCTGCCTCTAGTCCCTCCAGTCAGAGCCCTCTTCGAGCTCCAGGACAAGACCCCTTTGCACAGCTCTCTCTCAAGGATTTCTTGTAGAACCTCATCTCTTGTCTAGGTACTACATGCTCCCCGTGTTTTTAATCTAGGTGCTGCATGACCCCTGTGCTTTTGTGTAGCTACTGCATGGCCCCTACGTTTTTGTCTAGATAATGCATGACTTCTATGCTTTCATCTAGACCTGCAAAAAAGGTTCTCATTTTTGTTCTTTCCCAGCTACCAACTCACCTATACCCGGTAATTGGTCTTCTCGGATTGGGGGTGTTGGAAGCTGGTAGAGGGACAAAAAAAAGAGAGACTGTTTTGCGGTCTTAAGGCCCAGCTATTGATTTGTGGGTTAGCAGAATGTTTTCTGACTATTGATTTTTAATATGTGTAGTACCTTTGGTTCCTAGAACATTGAACCTGTTAGGATTTCTGGGTGACCTTAGAATGCTTTTATGTAATATGCGTGAACATTTTATTTGTATGAATGCTAATACATTCATTCATTCATTCATCTTCAGTAACTGCTGTTTCCAGGTAAGTGTTGCAGTGGCTCTGGAGCCTATCCCGGGAACACTGGAACTGTGAAGTGGCAACACTATGCGCTGCGCTACCGTGCTGCCCAGCATTAATACAAATGTTAATACAGATTTTAAATAATGCTAGTTTTTGTCGAAGTGGTAATGTTATCTGAGCAATGTTTGAAAACTGTGTGAAATAAACCATGTTTACTCTGTTCTCTGCCCATAGCAGGAACAGTCTTCTAAAGTTCCCTGTTGCTTGAGTATTCTGTGCTCCAGTGCTTGCTGACATTCATTGCATTGTCTTCTTTCCAAAATCACAGTGTGACATTTGGCAAACCATTTTATAATATTGAATGAATGATGCACTGAAATGAAATTTTTTGGATGAAAAGTACATTCAGGACTAATTTGGCCAAGAAACCAAAACTCAGCCAAAAATATTCGTTGGCCAAAATTTCTGAATATACTGTACTGGGCCAAGCTGAATGGTCTGGAAATTAAATTACAGCAAGGTAACACTTTGTGTCTTACTTGTATATATTTCATTTGTCTGCAATAAAACCTTGAACGTTTTGCTTGCAGATGCAGTTTATGTAACACAAGCTGAATTCACTCCCTGAGGTCAAAGCATTGTCCAGCGCAGCTCTGTGGTCTGTGCTGTCCTGCTCTTCAGAGGAACCAAACATGTCTAAAATGTCAACGGTGCAGGAACAGAAGGTGTAATAAGACTGAGAGCTTATTAGAATCATTTTGTAATTTGTCTGCGATTTGAAGTGATGCTGCTGTTCTACCCTGATGGGGATTCCTCATGCATTTTATAATCTGTAAAGATAGGTAAATGGGACTGAGAGAGTTTAACATTGTGTGAGAAAATCTATGTTAATATTCCCTGTTGCTGTTTTCTTTGTTCTTTTGTTTTTTTCTTTCTGTTTTTAACAGGGGAGAAAGGCAGGAATCTCCCTAACAGTCAGAAACTCCTAAAGTAAATAGGATACAGTGATGATATTTTACCACTTTGTTTAGTTTTGTCTTTTTAATTATGTTCACAAATAGACCTCACTTGTGTGTTTGTATTTATTTATGGTTTATACTCAAAAAAAAAAAAAAAGAGAATATGTATGAATGTGTATGCCTTGGAAAAACTTTAAATAATTTAACATAACACATGGGTTTTGGATTGTATAAGGCGATTAAAGCAATTAGAGATTTTAAAATAGCTATGTGAAAATTACACCTGTAAGTTAAATGATATAGAACACTAAGTATTCTCTATGTTTCATGTTTAGAAATACTCTTTGTAGATCAAGCATTCACAACCCAGAAGTATTGGGCAGATAAGATTTAGAACCTGGTTTGCTGATCTATATAGCCGATAACCATGCCTAGGGTTTTTGAACTGAGTTGTCTAAGTATCTGCCAGGTGTTGCACTTGGGAAGAGATGTGTTTCTGCATTATGCATGGCATGCCATTGTTTCACCTACACAGTTCAAGATGGCTGCCTCTCTGAATGTGAAGATTTGCCCTCATGTTTCAGACTTGAATAAAGCAAGCCACTTCCCCCAGGACTGCTGGCTGGGCCCACTTGCCTAATTTGATATCGTAATGGACAAAGGTCATATTTATCACTGTATATCTATCATGTAAAATACAAAAAGAACGTCTTGACCAAAAGAAACATTGAGCGCTGTTGACCAGTGCGTTATGTATATACTGAATACTGGGTGTTTAGCTAAGGATGGATTGAAATGTGAAAGCAATTCGATTGAATCTGACTTTATTGACGTTCTGCTGAATATTGTCGTCCTCACAGATTGTTTTCTTTTGTTTACATATTTAAAAAATGTAAGAAAACTAGTGTAATTTTTTTCAAATAAAGTGCAGCTTCCACAACACATGCTGTCATCTTTTTATTTGTGAGCTTGTAGGTTTTTTTTTTGGGTTTTTTTTTTTCTTGTCGAGTGAAGTTTCATTGTCATTCCAACAGAAATACCTCCAGAATCCTTTTGAAACAAACAAGACAATACAGGAGGTCTGAGCACAGGACTATATAAATGTGAAATATTATGCCAAGTGTAAGGTCAGTATACAAAACAAATTTCCAGTAAAACAAGTCCATACACATAACAACACAGTACACGTGTTATTGACTGTGACAGAAACATAAAATGTATATGGGTACAAATACTTCTCCCTGGTCATCTATACTGCAGAAATAAAATCTGGATAGCCGAATTTACTGTATGCAATTACAGAAACACTGGTTTTGATTACTTAAGGACTTTGCTGAACTTAAATCTAGCTACTGCCTTACTGTCTCAGGTGTGCAAATGCTGATATGTGTTTCACCAATCAGTTCGTAAGTCTGCTGCTTGAGAGGCCGATTCAGGCAATGCCTTTGTTTTCTGTCTTTTTAGACAGTCAGCTCCAAAATTGTTGACGTACAGTTTGTATGTATTTCTAGTTCACTTGAGGTTTTTATTATGTATTACGTTGTTATTATATTATTTAGCTGTTGTTAATTAGCTTTAGTTGATGTTTGTCCATGTTCCTTGGTAAACAGCAACTAATTTATCATTAGTATCCAAAAAGTCCATTTTGAAGTTTGCAGGAAATATTAGAGGATTTGCACTTTTTTTTTTTTTTTTTAATTTAAGAGATGTGCAAATATGGCGGTGAATCATTGATGCTTTGGGGCAGTTGGTGGTCCATCTTGAAGACTGATAGCATCATGTTAGTTCCTCTGAACACAATAGATCCAAACACAGAAATAGTTATAGGAACACAAAATGTCAAGTTCAATTCTATTCTTAAGTTTGCACAATTCTAGTCTTAAGTTTGCGCATGTTTATATTGCCGTCTTTCATTTTGAGAACAGGATCAAATTTTTTTAAAATCCAAAAACTGAATTTTGTCCAATTCAGTCTTTGGATTTCAAAAAAATTGATCCTGTACTCAAAATGAAAGACGGCAATATAAACATGCGCAAACTTAAGACTAGAATTGAACTTGAACTGTTCTGAATGGAGGAATGCAAGACTCATATCATATCTAGATTTTTGCTTGAAAAAATCTTGTTATTTGTACATCAGTTGTAACTCAAAATATCACTCATAACATGTATTAATTTTGCTTATTTTTGTGAAGGTTATAGCCAGTTAAACTTCTGGACTGGACTTCATATGTCTATGAGGAGACATACAAGTACGGCTAAAGCAACAGTAGCAAATGCAGGCATAAATTCTTCCTTGGTCTGCGTGAGAGCGCCTTCACACCCACCCACACGCACACACATACACACACACACACACACACACACATACACACACACTCACACACTCACACAGAGCTACTCTGTAAACATACTGCAGGATCTTCTCACACAGGAGCTAAAGGTAAGTGCACAGAAATTAACACTTTATGTGTGAATTCAGTGGGATTTTGAACATATTGACTGTATGGGATAAATGGAAAACAGCCTTGCTGAAAAAAAAAACCCAAAACAATAGAAACCATGGAATTTGTAAGGGGTTTAATGGTTATAATGTGCATTGTATTGGTTGTAATGGAAACTGTAATGGTCCCTGTGGGTCTATACTGGTCATTTGTTGCCTTCTATTGGTGGCATGTTATGTCTAGTGGATACCATTAAGGACCAATAATTGTAATGGTTTTACTGGTTAGTTGATGGTTTGTAATGGTGTTTGTAGTGGAAAATTTCTGTGATGGTTTCTATTGTTTTTTTTTTTTTTTTTTTGTCAGCAGGGAGGTGAGAGCACCACGGTTTTCATAGCCTCCATCTTTACAATAAACACCTAAAGTGCTGAATCAACATTTAACCTGTTCATTTGTATACAGCTGGAGTTATTAACACATGCACATTATTTTATTAACGCCTGAGGAGTTACACAAATAACTTTGTTGAATTAATACATAATGGTGCTTATTTGTATTCAGTTGGACTTATAACTGTTGAATTAGTGGCAGTTTTGTATTACAAATACATTGTTGTATTAATGTTTACAGTATTAAAAACTGTAAAACTTATATGAGGACAGAAAAAGAGGGACATAAGCTAAACTGGAATAAATAAAGGTGCAGTTTGGAGTGTTTTAAATACTGTTTGTTATAATCAGGTTATAATCATGTGATTTCAAAGCAGTGATGTGTCCTTCACGAACGAGTCGACTCTTTGAACCGACTCTTTTAGGTGAACATGCCAGCCAGGGTTGATAGATGTGCTGTTACTTTTGTGTACTTCAGAATCAACATCCTTCCATTCAGAACATCTTTTCAGTATCTGAGCTGTTCATTGGTGTGGATGATGAGACGTGTGTTTGACTTTGAGCTGTGTGTATGAGGTAGACAGGGAGGATCCGATTCACTGAAGCTTAGTGGTGAGGTGATCAGTTACCAGAATAAACTGGAAATAAATCTTAATGAAGCACAGACACACCAGCCACAATAGCATTATTATAACAGCATTATTACTGTATTTGTCATTGCACATTTTTAATGCCTTGCTGATTTGACAAATTATTTTAATTCATTTTATAAAATGCAAAGTAATGTTATTCTGTTAATTAGAAGGTAGAGTGAGATTTCAGTGGACAGCCATAATTAGGCAAAGAAGAACAAACACTGTCCATAATGTGCCTTTGTAATTATTATTAAACTGTTTGGGAGCCGAAAGAGTCGGTTCTTATTGGAGTCAAATCATATGACTCACTCAGAAGATCCAGAATTCCCTATTTCAGCGGCAACATGTCTCATGCCTTTATGTTTTTCCTAATATTAGCCCCGCCCCTGCAAATTAGCCCCGCCTCCGCGGGAACTCATCATGCTTTTATACGCTCCATATTCGCACTACATTCGCACTTCCGGTACCAGTAGCACACAGAGAGAATATGAACAACTCAGTAGTTTTTATTCAAATAGCCTTTATCTACAGAATTCTCTCTAGTGTCTACATGCATTCATTTTGGCTTCATATGGTGTTTATAACAGACCACTTCAGAAACAGCTCTGCCTGTTAGAGAGTAAGGGACCGTCATAAAAGTGCTTATATTTAAATAAACGTTCAAATTTCCACAGAAATTTTAAGAGATTCTTAACAATAAAGCCTGCAAATATAATTTAAATAGTTATTTAATTATTTAATAGTTATTTTACTATTGATATATAAATTCATCAAATCACTCAAGTGGCTTTTATTGTCATTTCAACCATATATAACTTGTACAGTACACATGTTCCTAGAGGACCATGGTGCTACATTAAACAGCACAAAACTAGATGAGAATGCACAAACCTACACAGGACTGCATAAAGTGCATGTGTGAAAAAGTGTGCAAACAGTGCAAAACATGCACAAACAGCGCACTGGGTGTGAATGGGACACTAGTCCACCACAGGTCACCATGCACACTCATTCACACTCTCACTCACATCTAGGACAATTTAGTGCAGCCAGTCCACCTGCCAGTATGTTTTTTGTGAGGTGGGAGGAGCTAAAGACCCGGGAGGAATTTAAATAAAATTTTTAATATTAAAAATTCAATATACACTATATGGCCAGAAGTATATAGACACCTGACCATTGCATCCACCTGACCCCTCATTTACTTCTATAACAGCCTTCACTCTTCTGGAAAGGATTTCAACCAGGTTTTGTGTTGTGGCTTTGGGGATATGTGCCCATTCGGCCACAAGTCACTGAAATCAAGCGAGAAGGCCTGACTCGCGGTAGACATTACGGTTTATTCCAAATGTGTTCAGTGGGGTTGAGGTCAGGGCTCTGTGCAGGCCACTCGACTTCTTCCACTCCAACCTTGGCAAAGCATGTCTTTATGGACCTCGCTTTATACACGGAGGCATTGTCATGCTGGAACAGGTTTGGACTTGGCTCCTTAGTTCCAGTGAAGAGAAATCTTATTCCTACAGCATACAAAGACAATCTAGACAGTTGTGTGCTTCCAACTTTGTGGCAGTTGGGGGAACAGTTTGAAGAAAGCACAGATATTTTATAATGGTAATATGTTCACATACTTTTGGCCGTGTAGTGTATTTTTACCTGTCAGACCTACTCTATAAATGCATTGCAGGACAGGTAATAATTGCGACTCACTACAAGAAATACATTTTCAAAAATCTTTGGTGGAATTTTAATTAATTTTTGATTGATTCATTCATTTATATCCTGGTCACAGTTGTGGTGAAGCCAGAGTCAGTCCTAGGAACACTGGGCGCAAGGCCTTCTTTTCCTTAGAATTACTGGAATCACAAAGCAGCAAGTAAAACAGGTTAGTGTAGGTACTGTGGTTGACTGAGTGAGATCCATGAAAATCATGAGACACATCAAACCAAACATCAAACTTCTCTTGAACAAAAACAGACTTGAAAAGCTAACAGTTTATAAGAGTCTTTGATGAAACTCTGTGGAAAACACTTGTATAATCAGATGTTACTCTCAGCAGCTGAGGATACTTCCTAGTCCACATTGCTTTTTTATATTGTAAAAGAAGTTGTATCTTCTACGCTAGGCTAGGAGTTAGCTAAGTTACAGAAAAGAGCAAGTGCTGATATATGCAGGTAGCTAATCTTCAATAATTGCTTTATACTGATAAGGGCAGCACCCTTTTGTGTCCATCCTGGTCTGAAGTCTATTGCACAGCATCATATGAACATTCACACATGCTTGCATTCATTACACCTAGGGGCAATTTAGAGTAGCTAATCCACCTATCAGCATGTTTTTGAGAGGTGAAAGGAAACCAGAGGAACTGGAGGAAAGTCACGCAGAAATGGAGAATATGTGAAACACCACACAGACAGAAACCTGATCCTGTGAGGCCGTAATGGTACCAGATTAGCAGATATTTGAGGGCTTTCGTAAGGACAATTCTCTAGCTTCAGTTTAGAGCAGTCTACACTATGTTGTATTTTATCAGGTAAACCTAACATATAGGTCACTTTGTACACAACTGTATAAATTTATTGACTGTAGTCCCTCATGTATATTCACAATATATCATTCTCTCTTTATCTTATCCATCAAGATACCACCAAAGAAACAGCTAATATATCTGACCTAATATTATTTGGATGTAGACCTTTGACAGTATAGCAGTATGGATACTGCCATGATAGTGGCATGTTAGTGGCTACTGCACTGGCATGAGTGTATCAGGCTCCAGAACCTACCAACCAGAAAAGTTACCTGTCAAGAAGAAACCATGCAAGCTCAGCCTCAGTATTCAGTTCCTTTGAATTTCTCAGGCCTCTCTATCACTGAAAAGCCACACTGATGTTTACGCACCTTCCAATTTCTTTTTGTATACTGTATACTTTCTGTATACTTTATACTGTATTCTGCATACTACCATTTTCTGCTGCACTCTTTATTTTCTTATCATGATCTTTGTTAAACATTGGAACTTGTTGGTATGTCAGGCTTCTCTACCATTGCTTCAAGATATATCAGTAACTCCACCATAATCCCAATCTTATCTTCTCTATAAAACTAATATTTCACAAAGAAGAATAAGTATAAAGAAGTTACAATTATTAGAGTCATTATAATTCATAAACAGCCATTATCATGCATTAACCTTAACAATCTTTTTTGCAGTGATTATATATGCACCAAAACTTTTCTGTCCTTTCTAGGTAAAGTACAGAGAAAAAGTGTTATTTATCCCTTTATAGGCCAGACATGTGATGTGTTTACACCATCAAAAACATTTTTATGTACTGAAGCTGACTTTCTGGGGATTAGAGGACAGAAGGCAGCAAAGTCCAGAAATAAAACTCATTAATGTGTTAGTGAAATGTAATTATAGGTGCATGTTAAGCCATAAATACTCAGAAGGGATTGCCTGTGTCCTGTTATATCACTTATTACAAAAGAACCCAGCTTAAATTAATTACCTTCACACTTTATTCAGCTTTCATTTTTTTTTATATAAATATAGACGTTATATAACACCATGTAATGTCCTTCAGCCAATAAATTCCGGTTTATTGAATTAAATCTAATTTGTCCAGACGAAACATCATGACAGAGTAGTAAAAGATCAAATATGGAGGGAAAGAGGTCCCATGATTTGTACTCAGGTTAAGATGAAGGTTGGGTTTTTGGTTCTCACTTTTCTTCTGATTTCAATGAAATCCAGTGAAAATGTTTGATGGAAATTAGTTGCATATTTGTGCAAGTATGAAAGGGATTATGTTATATTTCTGTTTCGGAAGATAATTATAACTTATAATGTGTTCCATTTCTATAGTGCCTATTTCTATGCACTCAATGGTCTGCCCTTGATTAATGTCAGTCTGATCTTACGTACCACCAACAGACCAAAACTGGTGGACCTAAGAGTCCGTACAGGAGTGTAGAGCTGTAGAAGCTCAAAGAGATAAGGTGGGGTGAGGCCATGTATTGCTGTGTATGTGAGAAATAAGATGCAAGACTTATTTACTAATTAAATTAGTATTTATTAACTTATTGTTGGCTGCATCAAATACCAAAATACCAAAACCAGTCATCAGAAATCTAAAGTACACTAAATAAATAAATAAAACAGACATTCCCAGTGGAATGTGCAGTGCAACCTGTAGCAAACAAACTTTGCTATTGTAACGTGTCAGACCTCTAATGTATTTGGAATGATGAATGTATACTCAAAGTTCTCATTAGCAAAGGGTTGCATTCATAGTGGGGGAAAAATGACTTGGCCTCAGTCATTAGGCAACACCCACTCCTACAAGGTGTGCTATCATATACATATATATATACTACAGGGAAATTAACTTTTTAGCAAAATATCTTCCTAATATATATATTTCTATCTAAAATATATATATATATACATACATATATATATATATATATATATATATATATATATATATATATATATATATATAAATATATATTTATCTATCTATAATATCTATCTTATAATATATATATATATATATTTATCTATCTATAATATCTATCTAATATATATATATATATATATATATACATATATATATATATATATATATATATATATATATATATATATATATATATATATATATACATATTTTTTTTTTCAGATAGCCTTTAAGAATGCTTTGACAAAAGAACAACATACTGAAATCATTCGCATGGCTGGATTAGGAAGCTGTCGCAAGGTTGCGATGGACTTTAACAGGAAACATTGCAAGCACATCACACACCACACTTGCCAAACTGGGAGCCAAAGTTGGGCGAGACGACTCTGTGTGTGTTTACAAAGAAATGGCAATCATTTAGAGGATGTTTTATAAATAAAAAAGTATTAATTTCCCCTATGTATGGAGACTTTTAGGACACCCTGCACATACAGTATATATGTATAATGTACATACATATATATATATATATATATATACATATATGTGATTTCTCATTACTTTGCTGTTCTGTTTAAGCATGCTGTAAAACTACTGAGCAAATAGCATATTTGACATCTTTGCACAAATATTTGTTCAGCTGACAGACATAAGACGTACTGTACTTCTGAATGTTAGAGGATAGGTTGTGGCTCATGGGATGTTTTATTATTTGGGACTCACTGAAGCAGGTGTAACTTACAAGTATTGATCAAACCATTTTTACTGAGTCCTAACTTGGTTCAAATAGTCAATCATTAAAAAAGCGGTAATAAATTGTACTACTGAGGAATCACTGAAAATAAAAAGGTAGACCTTGCACATCATGGCTTTAAGTTCCACACTGTATGGACGGGTGGTGCATATTTAAATAGATTGTGCTAATATAATTTTTATACAGTATGTATAAAAATAGACTCTCTTTATTTCTACTTAGACTTTTGGACTGCTCTTTTCAACTAGTGCAATAAAGTGGCTGATTCTTGTCAAGGCCAGAACACTCCAGAGCACTCTGTGTACAGACAAACACACTTCAGCGTAATTGGTTTTCAATTGAATATACAGTTTGAATTGCATTAGATTCAGTCATGTGCTTTCTGGCAGCTGAGAGGCTGAATGATCATTACGTTTATCCGATGTAAAAAAGGATGTCTGATCAATTGGTGAGGGGTTCAGGACAGTGTTGAATCTTACATATTCTGGCTGTGTGTTTTGTAGATGGTGCTGTTCAGTAGTGTGTGATGAAGGATTTTGAAGGCCAGAACTGTAAACGAACTATAGTGCAAGCACCAGTGCCTACCAGAGAGGACATCATTGCTTTCCACATAAGCCTGAAGAACATTAGGAAGATTTAGTACTGAACTGATCATCATGATAGACCTGAGCTACTTGACTGAGGAGGAGCAGGAGGCGATTATGGCGGTGTTAAAGAGGGACGCAGAGCTGAAGAAGGCAGAGGAAGAACGAATCAAGTAAGTCCCCCCTAGTGATATTGAACATAATTAGATCCTAAACAAAACATTTTGCTGTCTTGAGCAGAACAAGCCAAAGTAAAGAAGTGATGTTTGTCTTGTAATGTAATAAAGCTCGGGCTGATCTCTACCTCTTATCACTCACAGGACTGCTTCAGGGTGAGTCGACTAATTACATTACCTTCGGCTTTACATGAAAAACATTCAGATGGTGCTAAAATGGCCATATGGGTGAAAATGAAGTGCTTCTCTACTTTGTTACTAAGTGTGAACCATTTTGAACAGCCAGTACTAAACAGACTGCACATGTAATGGAAGAATATGGACATAAAAGGAGGAATGCAGAAACTGGCCACAACTAGGTGATTTCTTTGCTTTGCTCAACCATGGATAAAAGGATTAAGACTACCCTTGTGGAATAATTGCCCTGCCCATTTCACATGACCAGCATAGTTTCCTTGAAATTGAGAATGTATTCCACTGGCCATGTCTAGATGCATGATTTTAATCAAATTGCTTTGATTTACTGCTATGGCTCACAACATTTTGTGTTATGACCTTTTTAAATAACTTTTGGACCATGTCTTAGAGTTGATTTTAGGACTGTGTTGAGTTTCTGTCATTGTAGTTAAGAGAAAATCAGTTTTAATTTTCACTTTCAATTATATAAAAAATAATTAATAATTCATAGACAATACTCTTGTTCTTAAGAAGGTTTCTTTTCTTTTCATTTTTTTTTAACAATTAAATTAAGCCCTTAAGTTTGTTAACATGGTACCTCTGGGGCAACAAGTAATAAAGCTGTAGTTGAATGTAATGTTCCTTGTGTGACAAGCTGTTCTCTATCTTTATTAAGCAAACATAATCGTCTCAAGACACTGTCAATAATGTTAATTGTTCAGGAGGCTCAAGAGCAGATGGGTATTGCTTGCGTTCAGCTTAGTGGAATTTTATGTTGCATAAAATTCTCATGATATCTCACTGCATAGATTTTTCTATTTTTAGTACACTGAAATAGGAGAACTGGTCCAAGTGGCAAACTAGTTCCGTAAGTTCAAGACGTATATACTAAAACCATGCAAATAAATAATGTACCATACACAAAATCTCACTTTGTATTTAATTCTGAAGAAAAAGTTCAGTAAAACCCTGCCTTTTGTGACATTCAAAATAAGATATTTTTTCTGTTCTATTGCTGATGAAGTAAACAAATTTGTGGCTCTTAGAATGTGTAGTATTTGTCTTTAGCTGACTGTTAGTACATGATTAGATTTTAAGTCTTTGCAAATGTGTGCGTAATTAATAATATATTGTATTAAACTTGAAGCTTTATTCCCATATACAGAGTCAAGATGTCAAGGTCTTGACCCAGGCAGAAGAGCTTGCTAGAGTTAGATGCCCCATAGTGAAAAAAGTGAAATGGATTGCACAGTAACTTCCATGCACAAAGCAAACAAAATGCCAAAATAATTACAAGGATTTGTTGGCCTCACCTGACTTTATAGTCATCTTCACACGTTTGAACTGTTTCCCCTTATTTTCTATTTGCATATTAGGCATTTGCAAAAACAAGGCCCTGAGGAGGGCAAACTGAAGTACATTACAGGGGAGTGGTTTTATGAGGTAAAGTCTCAGAGACACCAGGACAGAATTCACGGCTCAGATATCATCATGGCATCCATGAAACAGAAGAAACCCATGACAGTAGGTGAGTTTCACGGCACTGAATACACAGAAAGAAGTTATGTGCTGGAGTAAACAGTTACGAAGAGACACCAAAATAAACTTATCTGCAGTAACATGTTTGTCTTCTCTTTAGAGTTTTTGACACAGTCATGGAGAGAGCAACCACAACCAATGTCAACAGACAATCTAAAGGAAAGGTGATAAACAATGTTCCAGCAATACTCTAACAGTTTTTCCTACTTCAGTCCTACCTTGTATAAAACATTAAGGGTGTACTGTCGTAAGGACAACAAGTTCATATAGTATGTATCATCCACTGCTTACAGAGATTAGTCTAGCTAATATACTTGACAGCACTCTGTGTTTGTCAGTTAAGGTGGAACATAAAGTTATACCCTTAGCTCATACCAGAAAACCTTGTGCAATGTAAGAAATTGCTGTTTGAGTAGCTCGCTCCTCTCATACTTTGTTCATGTGTGTTTTTGAGGTGTGGAAATCTTATGATTCGAAGTACCGGGTGACTCAAACAAGAGTCAACAGAGGCGTTTGCATAACATGGTTTCAGTAGACCTTAGTCTAAAAGCCTCTTTTTATTGCTATGCATGTAAATAAAACTGCACCGGGTCAGGATATTAGTGATAAGTGAACAGATGTTTGAGGTCTTTTCTGTTATAAGAACAACTAGAACTGCATAGTGCTGAAAACTTAGAATCAACAGGTTGATTCTTGATTACTTGAATGAACGTTAAATTTAAAAAATGGATTAATATGGACATTTTTACAAGTAAATATTTGTCTGAATGAAGGCATTCTGACTCAACTTGGCACTTGACACCGAGAATCTTAATTTACATGTACACTATATGACCAAAAGTTTGTGGACAACTGACCACTGTACCCATATGTGCTTTCTGAGCATATCATTCCAGATTTTGGAGTGTGGCTGTGGGATTTGTCCAGTCAGCCACAAGAGCATTAATGAGGTCAAGCATTGATGTCAGGTGAGGAGGCCTGGGGTACACTTGGCGTTCCAGTTCATCCCAAAGGTGTTCAGTGGGGTTCAAGTCAGGGCTCTGTGCAGGCCACTCGAGTTCTTCCATCCCATTCATGTCTTATGAACCTCGCTTTGTGAACAGAAGGCATTGTCATGCTGATATATGTTGAGGCCCCTTAATTCCAGTGAAGGGAAATTGTAATTCTACAGCATACAGTGACATCACAGGTTTAGGAAGGCTTAAATATGTGTGATTGTCAGGTGTCCACAAACTTTTGGCCATATAGTGTATATAATGTAGTCCAAGGTTCATGTGCATACAAGGAGCATTAGTTCAAAATGCACAGGTCTGAAAAAGCATGGAATTTATAGACACTGCTTTGCAGATGTGGGGAAGTATGGAAAAACTTTTAGGAAAAACTAAACCATTTTAGAAAACAACATGTATTTTGTAATTAATTCTGTTTTCTACAACAGCATTCCTAATAGACATCATATTTCATGTTTTCTCTTTAAATGATACAGTTAAAGACATTAAAATTAGCAAGAAAACTGAACATGTCAAGGAAAGGTTAAACAGTGTGTATTCACACTCTTTCTCTTTGTGTAAGTAACAGGAGACCAACCGAGACTCAGCAAGAACGTGTAAACAGGGTAGGCAAACTGCTTACTGTTCACTATAAAACTATATTTTTCCACTGACTATATTATAAGCATTGTAAAGAATCAGCCTCTTGTGTAAAGAATTTCTTTATTATGGATTCGACACATTTAATTTTTACTTTTACCTATTTGAAGATCAACATGTTCTATAAAGAATTTTAATAATATACACCACTATTAATAAAATCTTTCTTAATCTTACTTTTTCTTCTTTTGTTTCCAGCAAAGGCACAATCCTTTCAATAATGTTCCAATTGATCTAGACTTTGATTTAACCAATGGAGCCTCAGTGCCTGAAATTAAGAATCCACCAGGTACAGGTTACACACCATATTATCAACTATGTGTAATACATGGTGTTGCCAGTTTATTAGGTATAATACACCCAAATCTGGCCTGTGCTGCTGACACTAGACAGGATGGTTCAATGAACTCATACTACATGTGCCAAATTCTATACCTTACAACTCTTGCACCTAGGTTTCTGAGATGCTCTGCACTCCACATTTGAATTCAGATATGATGTGCCTTGTGGTGGTCTGGCTAGATGCTAGGCTTGTTGCAGAATTATCTTTTTAACTTGTTGTAGAATTCTCAGTAAGTACTCGAAAAGAGTTTGTGCACTGACTGGGTGCATAATTCTTAGTAAACTTAATAAATTCCAGCTAAAAAACTTATAATCCAAAAATGAATGGTAGATTATCATAGAAAAGCTGCATTTAATAGAACATGAGATTTTGGTTGACTAGACCATCATCAGTGCATAACAGTCACACAAAGTCTTAAATACAAAGGCAGTATGACCTGACAATCACCAAAGATAAATTAATGAACAATTCATAATTTGTCAGTAAGAAATATAATTATATTTTTTATTGTGAGCCATACAATACCATATCCTATCAACCAAGCTTATCTAACACTTCATAAGCAGGAAGTGTGACTGGTCAAATTAACCAATGACTACAATCATTATATTATAGCATAAAGGTTATCAAGATAGATGCATAAATAAATATCTTAATATGCAGACCTGTTCATTAAAAAAAAAAAAAGCTAAATTAAAATAATCAAGCCAATTTGGCCATTTTGAGCACACAAATTTTTGGAGTGCAAATTTATTTCCTGGAATTTATAGAATATTTACTAGACTTTCAAGTCACATGAGAAAATTTGTGTACCTAATAAACTGGCAGCTTTGTGTATACACTTACTGACCACTTTATTAGGAACACCTGTATACCTGCTCATTCATGGAATTGTTCAATTAGCTAATCATGTTGTAGCGGCACAATGCATAAAATCATGATTCAGGACAAAGGCTTCAGTTAATGTTCACATGAAATATCAGAATGAAGGAAAAATGTGATCTCAGTGACTTTGATCATGTCATGGTTGTTGTTGCCAGATGGGCTGGTTTAAGTATTTCAGAAACTGCTGATCTCCTAGGATTTTCATGCACGGCAGTCTCTAAAGTTTACACAGAGTGGTGCAAAAAACAAAAACCATCCAATGAGTGTCAGTGTGGACAGAAACGCCTTGATAGAGAGGTCAGAGGAGAATAGCCAGACTGGTTCAAGCTAGCAAGAGGGCTATGGTAACTCAAATGACCACTCTTTACAACCATGATGAGCAGAAAAGTATCAAAGAATGGACAACACACCAAACCTTGCGTTACAACAGAAGACCACATCAGCTTCCCAGTCCTGTCAGCCAAGAACAGGAATCTCAGTTTACAGTGAGCACAGGCTCATCAAAACTGGGCAGTTGAAGATTGGAAAAAGACCATCTGAACTGCAGAACCTCCTCTCACTGGATTTCCTTTGTGGTTTTTTTTTTTTTTTTTTGCACTATTCTGTGTAAACACTAGAGTTTGTTGTGTGTGAAAATGCCAGGTGATCAGTAGTTTCTAAAATATTCAAAAAAAAAATGTCTGGCATCAACAACCATGCCATGGTCAAAATCACTGATTTTTTTCTCCATTCTGATGTTTGAGGTGAACATTAAATGAAGCTCTTTACCTGTATCTGAATGATTTTATGTATTGCACTGCTGCCACATGATTTGCTGGTTAGAAAATTGCATGAATGAGCAGGTCTACTGTTGTTCCTAATAAAGTGGTCAGTGAGTGCATAATAAAGGTACTTGGTTAGAACCTGGTTCATGGATGTGTTATTAAGTACGACTGTTTCATTAAGTGGTGGTTCACCTATGTTTACCTGCATACATCTCCAGCAGAAGTGCTATCTTCACTAGAGACTCATGAAGGATCAGAAATCGAAACCAAGGACAAAGTCTTTGATATTTTACAAGAAACAACCCCTCGTCAAAAACCTGTGCCAAAAAAAAGAACTAAGCTTTTTAAGCTCCAGAACCCAGGTGCAGACAGCACCAGCTCTGTCTCCACCCAGAGTGTGTCTACAAGTTCTTCTGTGTCCACACAAAGTGTGTCTACAGGCTCCAGCACCAAGTCCCCTGTGTCCACCCAGAGCATTTCTACAAGCTCAGACAGTAGGTCTACTCTGTCTACTCAGAGCATGTCTACAAACTCAGAAATCAGGTCCCTTCCACCAAAAGGTATCCTCAAACACAGTTCCAGCTGCAGCTCTGGTGACTCCAACATCAAGAGCAAGCTGCCTCAACCCCTCAGATCCCTCAGTATGGTTTCCACCAAGACTGGTCCTGAACAAATTCTTGAAGAGAATGCAATAATTCAGGAGAGGATAGAAGAGTCTTCCTTCAATTTAAAAGATAAAGAACCATTGAAGCCCACTTCCCCACTGAAGTCTACCTTTCCAAAGTCACGACTGCCAGTCCGATCCTCATTGCTGTTAAATTATCCAACACAGACAGCTCAAGAGAAGCCAAAAATTCAGCCACGACTGAGTCTGAGTTCCAGCACACAGTCAAATGATGAACAAAAAACAACAGACGTACTGCATACAAAACAAAAATATGAAAATAGTTTTGGTCAAAATTGGTCAACATCTGCGGAACCAGAAAAACAAAATATAACTGATGGTATAATGAAAGAACCTCTGTCCATTCCTAGAACAAAGGCCAGGTCACCATTTGAATCCCTGTTAGCTAAACCATTAAATGAGAGCACTACCCCTCAAATCTCACCAAAGAACCTGGAGAAAGAGGACAGTAAGACATTCAAGAGGGAACATGAAAAGACAGAAGAAAAAGGGGACCTTCCTTTGAGCATTACAGGTACGATCAACTATATTATCCTGTTTTCAAAAAGCTGTTATTAGATAAGGTGTGTCTTCACCAGTGTTGGGAGAAGCTAGCTACAAGTAATGAGCCTACTAGCTTAACTACTAGCTACTTTTTTCACTAGGTTTTGCAGTACACCACCATTTCCCTGTTCAAATAATCAGTTCAATGTTATTTTTGAATTAAACGAATTGCAATCTTCAAACTATTGTATGCATCAATCAATCAGGTTTAATACTTATCCAATCATAATTAGTGAAGAATGAGCATTGGTGTGTGCACCATAGGATGGATTCTTTCAGTGATGAAAACTATCGAACATCCATGGCCATATTTATGAATGTTTATGACTGTGTACATGCAACAGATACATGTTTGTTTTCACAGAATCACATCATCACATAAAGGTGGCAGCTTGTTATGTTTTTGTTATTGTTGTTGATTAACTAGCTGGTTAAGTTATGAGGGTGATCAGGAGTGATAGCATTGGGTGATGAGTAATTTCTGCTTAATAGCTAGCATCAGCCAATATGAAAGAACAAAGACCGCATGCCCATTAATCTTAACTAGCTAGTTAGATATAACCAGAAACTAATTGAACAAAGAGTAGTGGAGTGATCCGCCTGTGTATCTGTTGCCCTTTTTGATTATTGTGGTTTTACAGTTAAGTAATGATAACTACTTCTTACTAAGCATGGTTTACAAACAGAAAAGCAAAATCGCTTTGGAATACTCCGTACAATGCATCTACATTTTTATTTTGTGCAATAAAAAAAAGCTGCACAGTAAAATGAAAATGTCACAGTTGATTTTCCTCAGTTTGAGAAGGTAGCTTCAGGGTAGTTAGTTACTTTTTATAGTAGCTTGTAGTGTAACTAGTCACTTTATCAAAAGTGTAGTTCAGCTGTAGCTTAACTTAGCTACTTTAAATCACAAGTAACAGTCGCAAAGTTGCATCCCCAACACTGGTCTTCACACACAATCTATGATAAGTTGTTGTTTTAGATTAACAAAAATGTCTCATATTTTTTTTTATTTTATTTATTTATTTTTTTTACTCAATAATATAATGCATTTTACAGCTCAACCCGTATATGAAACCAACCCAACTAATGCCTCCAGTAAGACTGATGTTTTCCTTTTGGCACTTGAAAGTGACCACAGGCCACATCCATTCAATATAAAGATAACTAGAGACACTAACATGAAAACAGAGGACTGCAAAGATCCTCTCATGGTGAACTCCCATTCTCCCAAAGCCTCTGAAGAACAAGGGGACTCCATTGCTAAAGTTCTTGAATGGTTCAGCAGGAGCTCAGACAGCAGTGATAAACTTGACTGTGAGGACATTATACAAGACACTGAAGATGATATCAAGATTGAGGACATTGACTTTGAAGATGAGATCAATTCAAGACCCAAACCAGAGAACAATGTTTACTTGATAATTCCAAGACAGAGGGATGAGGATGCTGCTATGATGAATGATGTATTTTTAAAAGAGAGAGATTTGGCAGTAGAGCTGAACCTGGATAAGAAAGAACCTTCTATAAACTCTCAGGGTGTTCAGGAACTAATTGGTCAAACTAAGCCATTGAGGGCAGAAGCACTCCCTGCCATGGAATCTTCTACTATATTCAGCCAAAGATTACCACAGGACACCAATAATAGACTGTTGGACCCTGAGAAAACATGTCCAAAAGAGAAAGTGCTAGATACAGTTAGCAAAAAAGAAGAAAGCAGAAATGCAGACAGGACAGGAATTCCAGACAGTAAGCCCACTCAACATAAACTGGACCTTGAGGAGAGACAGTCACCAAAAATTGCCAATTTGAGGTCACTCTGGGATAAAGGTACCACTGAGGCCCCAACGATGCTGGTGAGCAAACCAAATATAAATTCTGAAAAGGAACCTCTTGACCAAAATATTGTTGTCAGGAAGGTGATTGAGTATGAAGAGGAACCAACCAAAGTTGACATTAGTCCAAAATATTCAGTACTTGAGAACAAGGAACAATCACATGTAAAGGATGTTTCTAACGTAGATGAGATACAATCTGATAACACCACCTATGAACGTTTAAATAAGAAAGAGGCCATTGTCAGAGATAAAGCAAAAGATATGCAAGCACCCATGAGTAATATAAATCAAATGAAAGATATAATGACTCTGAGCACCATCTCAGACAAAGATGTTACCAAAGTTTTGGGCCAAAAATCCTCATCTTCACTAGATTTTGGGCTCCAGATGGGAGACCAGAGCAATGGAAATGTTGGAGGAAATGTTAATAGTAATGAGGAAGGACCTACGACTGCAGCAGTACTAGAGCTGGACCAAAAAGTAAAGACAGAGGAAAAAGAATCACAGCTAAAACCTCCACCATCATCTGATGTTCACTCGCAGCAACAAAATCCAGTCCCATTAGCAAAGCAAAGTGGGGAGCAGCAAGACAGCAGGGCAGAAAGGATAAAAGAGCTCAAATCATTCTGGGAAAGAGAGAAATTGCAATCAAAGATATATATGAAATCAGCAGCAAATGGCGCAAACGCATCTGCGACATCCACAAAGCTGAATAAAAGGTTCACCAAATCAGAATATGATCTTAGATCCATTGGGACAGAATCAGAGGCAGAAACTGCAAATTTTACAGTTCTTCCGCTACAAGACAGAATAGAAAAGACAGTCACAGGAGAAGGTATGAACAGATTACAGTTTAAGATGCTCCGTGACTTCTGGGCAGGAGCAAGCCAGCAGTCATCCAATTTTGAAAACCAAACTCAAAATCCATTAAGTCAGGAAGTTAAACATACAAAAACTCACAAAGAGGTAACTCAGCTTGAACTGGTAGATGCAAAGCACTCTTTGAACCAAAATGTTTGCCCAAACCAGTCAGACAAAGGGTTTGGAAATGACAGTGGAAATGCTATGCCTCCAAAAACAGACAGAGGGCTCCAGTCATCTTGTCTAAAAGAGAAAACTGTTGTCAAACATCCTGATACTGGTACCACAGTTAACTTGTATTACTCTCCAACTGAGCCAGATGTTCTGAGATCATCTTATTGTCCTCAGCCAAAGAGTGGCTCACAGTTATCTTCAAAAGATACAGCATCTCCTAAAACTCCAGGGATGCTCAATAAAGAATCACAACAGCAGACTAGAAGTAGCGTCAAAGGAACTTTAAACGGAAGAGGAAATTCGCTTCGACGTGCCACCAGCATGTTTGCAATAAACATGGAAGATCAGGGTCAAGATTTACTCTTGGAGTCCAAGAAAGTATCTGACACAGTCCTCCCACAGCTTGCAAAGACAACAGAAAGTACAGTGTTGCCATCCACAAAAACACCAGAAGCTAATTTACAGGTGAAAAAGTCTCCAGAAATCACCAAGAGTAAGCATAAAGCCACTGAGAGAAGCACTTCAGAGGATTCTGATTCTCAACCTCTTGCCAGGTCTTTTGTTCCCCGAGACTACCAGCATTACCTGGGAATCACAGAAAACAAAGGCAAGTACATTTCTCCCCAAGGTACAGAGGAGATGAATGAATTAGTCTGCACCTCATTTCAGAAGGCCGGTAGTGAGAGGTGTTGTCCTGAGCAAGCTGACACTCCCCTAGACTCTGCAGAGCTTTGCACCAGGAGAGGGAGCTTGGGACTACGACCCAGTGCACATGCTAATGAAGATGTCAACCCCAAGACCTTAAACAGAGTTGACTCCTTCTCTGGAGCAAGTGCAAACTGTGAGACATACTCTTTTTTTTTAATTTCCACAACTTTACCAAAAGAATGTTTAATGTTTATGAGAGACAAAGTAGGTGCTTTATACAGCTATAGGTGAAGTGTAACTTAAAATCCTAAATGAATTGTTAGGAAAAAGGTGCAACACTCACTCTATCTAAAATAAAAGCACTTTGTTGGGTTATTAACATGACATTTTAGCCCATACGAAGGCCTTGTGAAGGGCTGAAAAGTCATATTTTAACCCAATAAATTTCCTGTTTTATTGTAATATAATATAATATAATATAATATAATATAATATAATATAATATAATATAATATAATATAATATAATATAATATAATATAATGTAATATAATATAATATAGAGTGAATGATGCAATGTTTTTATATTAAGATCATGTTAAATGCTTTCAACAATATTACATTTTAATGATGTTAGGTTTAGGGAAATATTTAAAATTAAGTTACTTTTCCCATAGTTCACATTTTTAACAGCTCAAGAATTTGGCGGCTGTGAATGAATATCACATGCATGCAATTTGCTGTTCTTACTACAGACTGGCAGCAATTTTTAAACACTTGTATGTGCATATAAACCTTAAACCTTGAGTCAGACCCACCTATTATTTTTGCAGTAGGGTCCATGATACAATACTAGGTTTTGAAGTTTTGAAGTTCCTACAGATTAAGTGTTGTGTCTTTGCTCTCTCTTTGTGGCTTTACAGTATGCTTCAGCTTTGTTGCTACAGTATATCCTTATTGCAGGTTTCATCTAGTCTTATAGGACTGCTCTTATTTAATCCTTTTTTGCATGTGTGGCAGTTTCTGAGGTGAGCCTAGTTCAGGAAGTGCTGAGACGGGCGGCCACTAGACCTATATACCATAAAAGCCTCGAAGACATTACTGCAGTACCAAGTGAGCAGTAGTTGTATTCAATGTGAAACAAAATATGAGTCATGTGGGAATTCCTTTTGTAGATGTAATTAAGCCAATCTTTTGAAATATTTGCCAAAAGCAAAAGCAATATCTGCATATCTGTAATAGCTTCTCTCCAATCTGTAACTACAATTCTTCTTTTCATTGTTATGACTCTATAAATCTACTCCTGTAGTAATGTTATACCTCTTTTGTCTGTATGGTGGGTGAAATGACTCATTATGCAGCAATGAATTGTGAGCTTGACATTTTAATATGTTTTGTTGTGGTCCGGTCTTCCATAGGACAAAGTAGAAAAAACAAACATGTGGATGATTTCATACCTGGCAGCTATGCAAGTATGAAGCTTTCTATCTGTACAAAAAATTTTTTAAAAGGTTTTATCATTAGACATTCTGAGAATTTAATAGGGTAAAAACAGAGGAAAACATTTAATGTTCTTTTTTATGTTTTGTTCTTTTATACATACATACAGTCTCTAGCACTCCATCCCCATCCTCATCTTCCTTCTCAGATAAGGAACGCTTGAGGAAAATCAGCAAATCTGTTCCCTCCTTCCTGGAGAACGAGGTACAGTATGATTATACGGAACGTTTTGTCAAGGTAATCTATCTTCCTCTAGATGATTAAAAAAAATCTGACAGAACTAAAGGGTTCCCTACATTATTTTCCCCAAATATATTTTCATTTATCAGGTCATTAAATGTCATGATTTATCAAAACCTACAGAAATGCAAAACAGCAGAATGATACAGTATGTTATATATGTTCTGAGACTGGTTAGGATGTTCACAGCACACAGTAATAATCTGAACTTTGTTAGAGGGTTCATTTACAGACTTCAACAGTAAGAGTACTGCATGGGTCAGTATTTTTAATATTGATCAACAACAAACAAGTATTGATTAGTTTGTGCTTATTATCTAGAATGATGGAGATGAGAGTGATTCGGAGTGCAGCTCCCACAGTGGCAAGTACTGGAAGAACAGCAGCCCCCAAGCTAAACTTAGCAGCAACTTGCGCATGGCCACGGCGTCTTCGGTATGCTGATGTTCATTTGCTTGATGCCCATTTAATACGTTTTTATATTAGAAGATTTTCTGGTGACAGTCTTTGTAGGATATCACAAGTCACCCAGATTATCTTCAGCTGTCACTATCATAATGCACTAATCATAAACTACTACTACTAGTACTACTACTAATTCTCCTGCCCCTCAGTGCCTCATCATGTGTTTGACACCCACAGATGAGCGGGAGCATAATGAGCATTTCCAGTTCGGACTTTGCAAATGTTGAAGTTCAAGGGACCATCCAGTTTTCTATCAACTATGTCCAGAAGCTGAGGGAGTTCCACATCTTTGTAGTTCAGTGCCAAAATCTGGCCGCAGTAGATGTGAAGAAGAATCGATCTGACCCGTGCGTAGCTTGGAATGTTTGTACTACCTCAGTCTCTTTAAGTGTGATATATACTCACTTTAATAGGAACACTTATTCCCCTGCTCAATCATGCCATTATTCAATCAGCCAATCATGTGACAGCAGTGAAATGAATAAAATCATGTTGACTACCAGTCAAGAGCTTCAGTTAAAGTTCATCACAGTAAACATCAGAATGGGAAAAGAATGTGGCTTAATGAATCAGTGACCATGGCATGGTTGTTTGTGCTGGATGGGCTAGTTTGATTATTTCAGAAACTGCTGGTCTTCTCGGATTTTCACACACAACAGTCTGTGAAAAACAAAAAATCCAGTGAGAAGCAGTTCTGTGGGTGGAAGTGACTTGTTGATGAGAGAGGTCAAAGCTGGTTCAAGCTGACAGAAAGGCTACTTTAACTCAAATAATCAATCTTTACAACCATGGTGAACAGAAAAGCATCTTAGAACACACAACACATCGAACCTTGAGGATCGCTGAAACTGGATAGGTGAAGATTGGAAAAAGACTAGACGACCATTGTTCAATCTTCAACTGTCCATTTTAGGTGAGCCTGTACCCACTGCAGCCTCAGACTCCTGTTCTTGGCTGACAGGAGTGGAACCTCATGTGTTCTTCTGCTGTTGTAACCCATCCACCTCAAGGTTTGACATGTGTTTCCTGAGATGCTTTTCTGCTCACCACGGCTACAAAGACAGGTCATTTGTGTTTTAGCTTGAACCAGTCTTGTAATTCTCCTCTGACCTCTCTTATCAATGAGGTGTTTCCACTTGCAGAACTGTCACTCATTGGACAACCATGCCACGGCCATGCTGGTCACTGATTTGGATATTGGCTGATTGGATACTTGCATGAATGTGCAGATGTACCGGTGTTCCTAATAAAGTGGGCGGTGAGCGTATATTTGATCAAATTTAGATGCTTACTCATACTTGCTCTTGTTTTAGGTATGTTAAAAGTTATCTTATACCTGACAATGCCAATTTGGGAAAAAGAAAAACATCAGTGAAAAAGAAGACCTTGAACCCAACATATAACGAGATTCTGAGGGTAAAGATTATAAAACACCTTACACATGTAATGTATTTTGGTGGTGTTAAATTGCAAGCAATCTAAACAATAAAAACATAGTTACATATATTTTATACATATAAATGTAGTAATAAAGTTTAACCACAATATTTTAATTTATTTTTTTAACCTCATACAGTATAGAGTTCGAATGGAGTACTTAAAAACCCAGATCCTTAACCTCTCTGTTTGGCACAATGACACATTTGGTCGCAACAGCTTCCTGGGAGAGACAGAGATTGACCTTTCCAACTGGGACTTTGGAAACCCTCGGATTAACTGCTTATCCCTCAAACCAAGGGTATATTATGGCTCTTTTCATTTTTAGGAATTCAATGTATACATTATATTTAAGTGCCCAACTCTAAAACTTTCTTTTTATAAGCAGTTTTAACTAAAAAAATCCCTGACTTCAATGTGGTATCAGATTTTTGGACCCTACTATATATTTTGTATCTAAAAATAATTTTATTTCCATCTAAGAAATTTGAGGTGTTGGATTAATCTGGTATAATACATATTTTGTAGATTAAATGGTTTTGTATTTTCTCAATATCTATCCTTTTAGACCACAAGCAGCATCCTGCCCACAGAGGATAGAGGCGAGATGAGACTGGCCATACGGTTCTTACCTCACATCTCCCAGTGTAAGAGCTGATGACTTTTCTATGACGTCTGTAATTTCTTATCAGTTTGAATCCAGTCATTTGAAGCCTCATCTTTCAAACCTCTTTCAAACCTCTTTAAAGCTTGAATCAGAAAAATCCCTTGTCTAGTAGGGGTTCCCCACAGACTATTTAGAGAGCCCCTGTCTTAAATATATTAATTAAATTAAATTAAATTCAGTTTTATTTGTATAGTGCTTTTAATCATAGTCACTGTCACAATGCAGCTTAATAGAACACAAGATGGAGATCCCTAATGAGCAAGCCAGAGGTAGAGACAGTGATAAGGAAGACTCCAAGAGAGAAACCTTCATTGGAACCAGACTCAAAAGGGTTTTCAGTGGAACCAGACTCAAAAAACCCATTCTCCTCTGGGTGACACCAGATAGTGGAATTATAAATGATTACAGTGTACATATGTAGAAGATTAAAGACAAACAGTGTTAAGTGCATTGAAGGGATGCTGAGTATGAGCATATTGTGACAAAGAGTTCTGGGATGAACACATTACAGCAGCAGTTACATCTTTTAATGCCATTTGTGTATTAGGCTGTCAAATAAAGTGAATATAAAATTTAAGTCATTGAAGTAAACAAAACAGGTCCATACAATAAGTTAAGATTATTTTATTTGGTGGTAATATGTCCTTTCTTTTATTCTATTTTTTCCTCTTGTCTCTCTTTTACAGCAAAATCAGTCCTAGGCTCAGGTGAAATTCACATCTGGGTCAAAGACTGCAAGAACCTTCCTCCAATCCGAGGTGTAACTATAAACCCATATGTGAAATGGTAATGTCCTCAAAGAGCATAAGCTATTGGTTTATGGCTCTGATACTTTTATTTTGTTGCTCTTCTGTTATATTGTGTAATCATGACAACTAATTTGTATGTCATATATGCAGCCATGCACAGCCCTGCCAAATTTAATAGTGTGTAAAAGAAGTATTTTTTTTTTTTGCAAAATGTGATCTCATCTGCATATTGCCGGAGAATTAATGTCATGTTCCTGCAATCTATATAAACTGCATTACACCAGCTCCAACATCAAAAAACAATTTCACACTCTAAAGTATGTACAGTTTTATATATGTAAGCCGAAGGAGGTCATTTGAAAGGGAGAGTGAAATTGTAGCAAAACCTAGGAAAGACAAAATATTTATTCCTTTACTTTAATATTTTAATATTTATCCTTTTATTTTTATTTTTTAAACAGTGGCCCTAAAATGCTGTCATAGCAATCGTAAAAGCTGATACTTTGATTGAGAAAGTTAGTGATATCCTACCAGCATTGATACTGCTTTTTATTTTTTATGTATTTTTGATGGGAAAAAAGTGCAGCAGAATGGATGGAGCATGTTTTTGCAATGTCTCACCACTGGTGTAGATTTATATATTAGTTAAAATAGAAGTTTGTGCTTGATGAAAAGCCCCATTTAGTGTAAATTGGACCTCATTATCCACAAATTGTTTGTTACTCCTGTTTGTTACAGATATACTGTAATAATTAAATCTGTTGTATTTAGTTGGGATTTAGGGCAAGTGGCCTATTTATGTTGAAGTGTCTTGGACATAAATAGTGAATATCTGCACTTTGAGTCAGGAAAATATCCTATTCTTGCCTCTGCAGCAAACAGGGGTCTCAGGAGGCAGTGATGCATGTCCATTTTGGGTTTCAAAATCCCATCTCCCTGGCAGATTTTGACTGACATACACTTTTGCAGTACTCTACCTACATTAACATAGCACACTGATTTCTAACCATGAAATCAGTGTGCTATGTTAATGTAGGTAGAGTACCACCCCCCAAAAAACAAAAAACAAAAAACACAACATTGTAGAAAATCATGCTTATGCCAGAATGAAAATGAAATAAGCCCTGTGATACAATTTAACCTAATTATTTAAATATTACTTCACTCATGCCTTCTATGATGGACATGCATTTAAAGTTCATTTAAAGCCATTTTAATTGTTGTTCCACTTACATTTCATTAAACACCTCACTCTCTGTCTATCATTTTCTTCAGTGTTATCTCGGTTCTACGTCAAGATTAATGTTAATATTAATCCTAGCATGCCTGTCATGTTTTGTGTGTGTTTGCTTCTATAGTTATGTTTTGCCAGACACCAGCAAAAAGAGCTGCCAGAAGACACGGGTGTTAAAGAGGACACCAAGTCCTGTGTTTAACCACACAATGGTGTATGATGGATTCAGGACAGAGGACTTGAAGGAGGCCTGTGTGGAGCTCACAGTGTGGGACCGTGACCGACTGGCTGATCACCTGGTGGGAGGACTGAGACTTGGTCTGGGAACAGGTACAGACATATTACTGGAGCTGGAAAACTTTATAATCTATCTACTAAATCTATCGTAATATTTAAAGAAGTAGAGCTTAGTAGGAACACTTTGTCTTCCATCCCTCTCACAGGGCAGAGTTATGGGGCAAAAGTGGACTGGATGGACTCCACTGCTAAGGAGGTGGCTTTATGGCAAAGAATGATGGATTCGCCAAATGAGTGGGTGGAGGATGTGTTGCCTCTGAGAATGGTGACAACAGCAAAAAATACTCGGAAATAACTTTGTTTGAAAATGTCAAAATGCAAGAATATACTGTATGAATAGTATTTTTAATTATATTACTTAGTACTTCTAATCATATAGTGACATTAAACAAGTGAATATACATTATAATTACCATTTTTACAACCATCCTACTGATATTTAAAAGCATCTTATTTTATTCACATAGCTTTAGATTGTGGAGGATATTTGAATAAATTCACAGCATTTGGTGTCACTGACTTTGTCAGAAACTGACATACCTATTGTCATTTTAGCTGAAATTTTAAATTCACCTAATAAATTGTTGTTTTGTTGACTGTTTATTTATTGTAATCTACATTTTTATGCTTCCACCACTAGGTGGTATAATGTCTCATCCTTTTCACCAGGTAGTATAATGTTTTCAGACTGTCTGTCTGTCCAAGGATCTGTACAATCTCATTAGCACAATATCTCAAGAATGAATGGTTGACTATTTGTAGGATTTATATGGAATTGTCACTGTAAGTAGCAGATTAACTGACTTGATTTTAGAATTGATCCAAACAGGTTCAAGGTCACAGCAAGGCCAAATATTTTTTCTTCAAGAGCTTCCTTCCTATTTGAAGTTGTTTTTTTTTGTAAGGGTACTTAAGGCATACAAATTAGTAACAAGAAGGACTAGACCTGTTGGCGGTGGAAGCATTCCTATCCACACCACTGGTACCGAGTTCTACTTGGTCTAAAAAGTTGGACTCACATGGATATTTTACGAAATGCTAAACATTTCTGTCACATGGGGCTTGTCTCATGAAGCAGGACTTATTGTTTAGCTAACTTTCAATTTGGTGGTTTACTTCTTAATAGATTACCTCACAACTTATGCTGCACACATAATCTGCACTATGACATGTTCAGGATAAAAGACTATAAACAGCTGTTGAATTAGCTGTCAGAATTCTTTCCTTATGTAGGCCATTAAGCTTCCACAGTGGTAATAGTTTTACCACTTCTTGAAAATTTATGGATTTAGGAGCATATATTGTTAAATGGTCACTTTATGGCTATTTAGGATAACAGGATATCAGGATAACAATAGCAATATTGTTGTTGGAAAAAATCAGGATAAAGGCACACTGAACAATACTTAGCATCATGTGATAGTTTGGAGTCTGTTTATTATTGTGTGTGGGTGTGAGATTGGACACAGGTGTGCATGATTAGATGTCAGGTGAGCTTGAACACACCATTGAGGCAGTGTGCTGGGGAGTGTAGTCCTGACCACCTTTGTAGGCCACGGTGTAGCATGAGAGCTGAAGATAGTTGCAGATTCTGGCGCTGACGTGACAGAACCATCCCTCCAAGTAGCTCACACCGGTAGCAGGACATTTCTTTGGTCTGCCTATAGGTCGTGGAGCAGGACATCGGGATGATGGACATGGAACCTCATTGCCGGGGGGGGGGGGGGGGGGGGGGGGGGGGGGTTTGGGGTTCAGAACATTGGGTGGGTACCTATCACCTTTCCTCTGGGCTGTATCCCTCCCATTAAATGAGCTCCAGGAGTTTGCCATTCTTAAGATGTGAGTTGATTTCTTGGATGGTGTAAGCCAGTTGTCCCTCAATGAGTGCAGGGGGTGTTGAAGGCAGAATAGTGAATCTGGGGTGAAGGGTTTCAGTCTGAGACATGGGAGGATGGGGCTAGGCAGCAGTGTTGTGGCACTTCATTAATATGTTGTAGAATTTTGTAGTGGCTGATGTATCAGGGTGTGAGCTTCCTGCAGCCGTGTGGGACATAAAGGTCTCTGGTGGAAAGCCACACACAGTCACTGGGTTCATACTGTGGGGTTTCACCTCTTTGTCGGTCATCGAATTCCTTGTACCTTTGTGCCACCTGTTTGAGCCTCTGGTGAGTGGTTTCTCATACCTGCTCACTCCTCTTAAACCACTCCTCCACTACAGGTGAATCGGTGACTGTCGTGTTCCAGGGGAGCAAGGGTTGAAACCCGAGTACGCATTGGAAGAAAGGTCAGTTGAGTAGCTGAGTGCCTTAGTGAATTTTAGGCAAATTTAGCCAAATGGAGGAATTGGGCCAAGTCCTCCTGGTTTGTGGCACAGAAGGTTCTCAGAAACCTGTCAATTTCTTGGTTCCCTCACTAAACACGGTCATTGGATTGTGGATGGTACCCCAAGGTGACTCTGACTGTGAATTTTTCCATGAAGTTGGTCCACACTCATGTTTGGTGTGAGTTTAGCTGTCTTAATGTGCTTGAGGTTCTTATGGTTGGTATAGATGACTAATGGGTGTTTAGCTCCCTCCAGCCAGGGACGCTATTCCTCCAGAGCCAGTTTAACAGCAAGCAGTTCTTGATTTCCAATATTGTAGTTTTTTCTGAAGGGGAAAGCTTCTTGGAGAAGAATGCTACTGGATGGTGCTTGGGTTTCTCGCCTGACCATTAAGATAGTACTGCTGTCCAGTTTCAGAGGCATCGACCTCTACAATGAACTGTTTTGCTTGAGTCATGAGAAGGCATGTTCTGTATCTGAGTTCCATGTTAACCTCTTAGTTCCCTTCATAAGTAATGAGGTGAGGGGTGCTGCAATGGAGCTGAAACTGCGAATGAATTTCCTGAAGATTGCAAAGCAAAGGAACCTCTGTAGGTCCTTCAATGTAACAGATGTGGGCCACTCTCTGACAGTTGTCACCTTGTGAACTATGAGAACTCCCTCGGCACTGATGACATAACCCAGGAATGAGATCTGGGATTGAGAATGGCCATATGGCATCACACAATACTTGAACTGGCCAGAGATGTTGCCAAAGGCCATTTTCCATTCATTGCCCTCATGGATGCAGATGAGGTTGTATGCACTGTGCAAATATAGTTTAGTGAATATGTGGGTATTTCTGAGCTGTTCCAAGGCCGATGGGAGAAGTAGCAGAGGGTAACTATATTTTACCGTGATTTGGTTCAGTCCTTTCTAGTCAATACAGGGCCTGAGACCACCAGGAAGAAAAACCCTACAGAAGCCGGGAGGTGGAAGGTCATATGTAGCCTTGCTTCCCCTTGGATGTACTCTTCCATGGCTTGATGCTCTGTGGCTGTTAAGGGGTAAATGTAGTTGTGCCTGTTTTATGGCACAGTCACAGGGTCTGTGGGGCGGTAAGCCATTTGCTTTAGCCTTACCGAAGACCTCATTGAATTTCTGGTAGCAAGCTGGGATCTCCACCTGTGTGTATACTTGTGGGCTCTTGATCGAAGTGGAGGCAGCCAGAAGCTGTGGTGCCTTGATCTCTCTTTGGCAATCCGATAGCGTTGAGTCTTGTTTGGCAAACTCACATGGGCACTGTGACACTAGGATCCAAGAATCGTTCTCTGTCAGAAAATAAACACCTGTGATGTTTCAGGTGCTGATCCAGACAGATGGAAAGATCAATAAGATCGATAAGCTAAGAGTGTCTAGGGTTGCCTGGTCATTGTGGGAGGCTAGATCTGTTAAAATGTCCTGTTGCAAGCCCTGCTGAAAGGCCACATTCAGTGCCAGTTCATTCCATCCACTCCCTGCAGCCAGCTTTCTGAATTCTAGGGTATGTTCTGTGGGACATCAGTCACCTGACTTGACAGACAGGAGCTTTTCCCCAATCTCCTTACCATCTGAGGAGAGATTAAAGTTTCTCTGTTATTCCTTGATGAAGCGGTCATAGGATGAAATGTGTTTTCCGCCCTGATTCCAGATGCTGGTTGCCCAGGTGAGTGCCTTGTTGGTGAAGGTTAATGAATTGTGCAATCTTTTGTCTTTCGGAAGCTCTCTCCTGTTCGGAAATATAAGAGTTCAGGAACTCTTTACATAAGATAGGCTCTCTGGCATACATCTCGGGGTGTGAGATGAATGGGATAGTGGGTGCCGCTGGTGAGGCTAGCTGTAGTCACAGTGTGTTGGTGACCTGTGTGAGCTTAGCATCGAGGTGAGCTATCTGTTGTAGGTACTCTCCCACTAGCTGTCCTTGAGACCGGAGCGCCTGCTGCCATTTGAGCACACTTGCTGCATCCATGAATACACTGAAGTATACTGTCAGGCAGCAGAAGTGAATGCTGTTGCAAAAAAGTGCTTTAATTGAAAGCAGCGGAGCAAACAAATCTAAAATATGAGACAAAGGCAGAGTCAAAAAACATGCAAAATGTCAGGCAATCAGCAAACAGAGCAAACTAGAAACAAACAGAATCACAAAAACCAGAGAACGAGAGCAAAGTCAAAAGCCAGGATAACAATAGCAATATACAGGCTTGGCACATAAGGATAAAGGCACATTGAATGTTACTTTGCATCATGTGGTGAGTTGGAGTCCATTTATATTGTGTGTGTGTTTATGTGTGTGCGTGATTGGAAACAAGGGTGCATGATAAGTCACGTGTCAGGTGAGCTTGAACATGCCAGTGAGGTGGTAAAAGGGACTTTTCAGTACCCTCTCTGACCAACTCTGAGTACCCACTCAGGCCATAAAAGGGACTTTAAAGAGCACTTTTAATGAGCTATATTTATAGAATCATTATGAAGTGAAGTGAAGTGACTTGTGGCCAAGTATGGTGACCCATACTCAGAATTTGTGCTCTGCATTTAACCCATCCAAGTGCACACACACAGTAGTGAACACATACCGTGGACACACACCCAGAGCAGTGGGCAGCCTTTTTTTTTTTTGCTGTGGCGCCCAGGGGGCAGTTTGGGGGTTCGGTGCCTTGCTCAAGGGTCTCACCTCAGTCATGGTATTGAGTGTGGGAGAGAGCGCTGGTCATTCACTCTCCCCACCTACAATCCCTGCTGGACCTGAGACTCAAACCCACAACCTTCAGGTTCACCTTCGGGTTGCAAGTCCGACTCTCTATCCATTAGGCCACGACTGCCCCAAAACCATTGTGCATTAACAGTGCAGGACCACTGCAACAACCAGACTTTATTATCAGTGATTAGAACATATAAAGAACATATAAATGGCAAACACATCCTTGGCAATTGCATGTACATTTACAACTCTTTGAGTACAGACAGGGTCTCCACTTTATTATCTTCTCCAAACTAATATGTATTAATTACATAAGTCTATTAATATGTATATAAGTATTAATTACATGAAAGCTTGTATTTCACTGCTTGCCCTCCCCTGATTGGGCTCCATAGCTCTTTGTGCTAACTCATAACTCTTGTTTAAGCAAGATCATAGAATTTCCCTTAGCTCTAAATGAGAAATATACTCAGTGCCTACATCACTGTTGTAAAGTACACACACACACATACCTTGTGTCAGAGAGGCGTAGTTGGAGCTGCCACAGTACCCCTACCGTGATACCACCCCCTACCGTGATAGACTACTCAATATTAGACATAGCCTTCTGCTAGAGTATATTCTGGCAGAGGTGGACTCCTGCCAGCCCATTTTTGGTCACTTTTTTTAAAAAAATGCTGCAACTCCCTTTTTTGTTATGGCTTAAATTAAGACATAGAAGAATGGAACAGCAATTACTTAGCATCTGACACCTTTTTACAATACCTGCTAGTGTTGCAACTAAAGAATAATTATAGGCTAACAAGACTTAATTGACAACCCATCAGTTGAGCCATTGAATGCGTAATGGGGACTCAGGGACAGGTTATATGTATTAAACAGAATATCAGGGTTAGAACAGGTATGGATGATACCAGGAAATCCTCAATGAACAAACATCTATCCAAAATACTATCCAGAAAGAGTTCAGCTTCAGTCACCTCAGGAGAAAATACAGAATGACATGGCTTAAGCAGTGACACATGAAAGGTAGGGACTATGTTATATTGTGGAGTCTACAGGATACCGGATGCACTTTTTAAATTATTTTAAAGGGACCAGTATAATGGGGACTTAATTTTTGTGAAGGTAGTTTCAATTGCAGGTCTCAGATGGACAGCCAGACCACTTGGCCAGGTCAGTGATCTTGGTGCTGGATGGCTTTCTGCAAATGGTCTTGCACTGCCTCACAGGTGTGTTCGCTGGGCCTTTTCCAGTGGTCCACTGAAGATACATTACAAGGTTCGCTCAACCACGGGAAGAGTGGGGGTTGATAACCCAGCACACACTGGAAGTTGATGAAGCTGGTGGATGAGAGAGTTCTGGGCATATTCAGCCCAGGGGAGATACCTGCTCCACTCATACTGGTTGTTGTGGCAGTATTCTCACAGGAACCTCCCAACCTCCTGACTTAACCTCTCCATCTGGCCATTGGTTTAAGGATGTTACCCTGAGGAGAGACTGAAGTTAATATTGAGACTCTTGCAAATCCACTGCAACTGGGGTCAACTGGATGCCACAGTCAAATACATTGTCCTCTGTGAGGCTTTTCAGGATTTCTGCTGTCTCTAGCTGTGGGCTGTTTGGTGAGGGGGACAAGTTGACAGGCTTTGGTGAACTGATCCACAATGGTGAGTGTGGTTGTGTGACCCTGAGAACTGGGTAAGTCAGTGATAAAGGCCTCTGTAGTATGGGGAGTGGTTGCAGGAGTCCAGTGGGTAGGTGTCAAGGGGTTCGGATTTGTGCACATGCAGGACAGGCATTAACATACCTTTCAACATTCATTAGGGTCTCCCACCAACACTTGTTCTCCACCAACCATTGGGTTCTCTTGATGCTTGGATGCCCTGAACTCAGAAAGGCAAAGACCCATCCCATGACTTCATCTTGCGTGGTGCTGGGTACATAAACATGCATCTCTGGGCATTCAGGAGGTAGAGACCTGTTAAGCCCAAATGGTTTCATCCATGATTTCCCACTGGACAGAGGCTGCAAAGTAGGACTCAGGTAAAATGTATTCAAGGCATGGTACCTGTGTTTGAGAGTGTCAAAGGCCTTCAGAGCCTCAGGGTTCCACATGAGGGTCTTTGATGAACCTTCGCTGAAGTTGGCAAACCCCAAAAATCACTGCATTTTCTTCACTGTTTGGGGTTGGAGTCATGATGTCACTGCTTCCACCTTGCTTTTGTCCATCCACTCCTTATTCATTGATGATGTACCCTAGGAACTTGACAGTGCTTTGGTGAAATTCACATTTTACATACATAAGTTTCACATTCAGGTTGTTGTCTAGGACTTTACTCAGAACCGCACATACCTGGGTAATGTGTTCAGCTTCACTCCGGTCCAGGAGTAGATTAGGATATTGTCTATATAGCTGATGACATGTGAATTCAAGAACTCTTGGAGCACGTCATTGATGAAAGCTTGGAACACTGATGGAGCATTATTGAGCCCATATGGCATGATGAAGTATTCATAGTGTTCAGTGTTCATTACAAAACAGTTTTCCATTCATCACCTACTCAGATACAAATTAGGTTATATGCACTTCTAAGATCAAGATTGGTGAAAAGCTTGGCCCCTTACACCTGTTCAGTGGTAGCTGGGACCAGTGGAAGAGGGTAGCAATACTTCATTGTGACTTTGTTCAAACCCCTATATAAGGTGTATATAAGATCGGAGTCTGCTATCTTTATTTTCCAGGAAGAAGAATCTGGTTGCAACTGAAGTAGACAGGCATATATAGCCCTGTGTCAGTGCTCTGGAAATATATTCTTCCATAGCTTTGGTATCAGGGAGTGAATGTGGGTATACATGCCCCCTAGCACCAATCAGTAGCTCAATAGAGCAATCCCAGGGTCAGTGAAGGAGCCGTTTGGAAGCTTTGGCTTTGCTGAAAATATCTTTGAGATCAGCATACCGTGCAGGGATCATTACTTCATTTACTGTCAACAATCATAGGGGTGACTGTTTCGATCACCTGGTCATGGTTCTTCCTCTCTGGTCTAAGAGAGCAAGAGTTGTGAAAATGACCCTTATTTTCGCATTAAAATCACAGATCCAGTTTGGGCCATCTCCATGGATTCGGGATCATTTTTGGAGTGGAGGCTATGGAGAGTTGGGTGCTGAGGATCTTGGCCCATGTGCTCGAATCAGGTGAACAGTGTGAATACCTAAAATGGATTAACTGATTCAGTGTGAAGGAGTCGTCTCGGCAGGCTAGCTTGGTTTGCAACACAACATTGAGGCCTTGTCGAAATACAGTTTTCAATGCAGGTTAATTTCAGCTACTCTCTGCAGCTAAAGTACAACAACTTATTGATAAGTCAACCTGTGATTGTCTTGTTTCAGAATTAGCAGTTTTTCTCCAGCATCTCTTCCAGACTCCAGGTGATCAAACTCTGGGTGACCAAACACACAAAAGTCCTGTTCAAAACTAACCTATGTTTGGTTCAGTAGCGTGTACACCTTGGCTGGATCCATTGGAGATGGCGAAGTCTTCTGTAATGGAGGACTCAGGGAAAGATTATAAGGATCCATGTGTACAAGGTTTATTAAATAGAATATCAGGATCAGAACAGGAAGAATGTCTATCCAACACAACATCTAAAAATCAACACCAAGAGAACAGGCCAAGGTCAAAAATACCAAAAGCAGATGCAGCATCAAAAGAAAGGGGCAAACAAAGGCAAAATGAGGCAGGGCAAAAAGTTAAACAACACAGAGAAGTTATCTGGAAAACAAGCCTCAGAACTTACTAGGAAGACGAGACAAACTCTAAGACTTCACAAAGTGTCAGAGTGTCCATGCACTTTATGTAGTGTTAGAATAGGAAATTGAAATGACAAAAAAAGAGGTTCAAAATTTGTTTGAGAGCGCCCTCTGGTGGTCTGGAGGGGCAGCGTCCGGGCTGGATGTTAAATAATGCATTGAATTGCCAGTATTTTTTTTTTTTTGTCAAAATTCATTCCTTAAACAAAATATGTTGCAGGAATATAGGGAATATACAGTGTCTTGCAAAAGTATTCAACCCCATTGCAATTTATCAGTTTTTGTCTGAAAAACATATGAAATACACATATTCTTCCTGTCAGTATTTTTTGTTACAAACTCATGTTCTCTTACAGTGAAATGTAGGAGAACAGTAATGTTCTCTTTATAGTCCAATTATTTATTAGTTTTAAAAGTTTAAAATTTAAAAGTATTTAAAAGAAAATCAAAAACTGAAAAATGTTGCTTGCATAAGTATTTAACTCCCCAGGTTCTGGAAGCTTTAGATGAAAGATATTGTCTTAATAAGGACACAACTCACTTATAAATGGCCTTCATCTCTGAAATATTAAAACCATTTTTACTAAAACCTCTCCCATTTTCTGAACAAAAACCACCTCCTTTGAACTGTCATTGAAGAGACTGTCAGTCTAAGGAAAAGAGTGAAAATGAAGACTAAGGAGCAAGTTAAATATAAGGTAATAGAATAAGGTGTAAAATTATATCTAAGAGGTTTGACTCCCCAGTAAGCACTGTTAGATCAATAGTTAGGAAGTGGAAGCTGTATCATAGCACCCAAACACTACTTAGATAAGGCCCTCCCTCAAAACTCAGCACAAAAACAAGGCCGAGACTGGTGAGGGAAGCCACAGTGAGTCACTCTGTTTACGTTACAGCCAATAGTCACTCTGAAGAAGTTATAGAGTACAGTTGCTGAGTGGAGTGAAGATGCACCAGACAACAATTTCAGGTGTTCTGCATAATGTGGATCAATGGTTAAGCCTCTGGGTTACTGATCATAAGGTCAGGGATTCAAGCTCCATCACTGCCAAGCTACCACTGTTGGATTGGGGGATTGTATTATGGCTGACCCTGTGCTCTGACCCCAGCTTCCTAACAAGCTGGGATATGCAAAGAAAAGAATTTCACTAAGCTATAATGTATATGTGACAAATAAAGGTTTGTTCTTCTTCTTAACTGATCACTGTATAGAAGGGTGGCTAGGAAGAAACCATTGCTCAAGAAGAGCCATGTGAAAGCATGAGAGTGACCAAGTAAAGATGCGTTTTTTTGGTGTGATGAGACCAAGATTGAGATACTGTATTTGGGCAAGCTTTAAAGTGCTATGTGTAGTGCAAAACTAATGCAGGCCATACCTCAGTTAACACCATCCTGACATTGAAATATGTTGGTGGTAGGATCTTGTTTTGGGGACTCTTTTCATATTCAGAACCTGTGTTTCTTGTCAAAATTGTAGGGAGAATGGATGTAGCAAAATACAAGGGGACATTACAAGAAAACCAGCTTCAGTCAGCTAAAAAACCAAACAAACAAATAAAAAAAACCTAAAGCTTTGGAGAAACTTCAAATTTCAGCAGGAAAATGGTCCCAAAAACAAGGCCAAAGCAATGCAGGAGTGGTTAAGAACAAAAAATGTGAATGTTCTGCAGTGGCCAAATCAAGGTCCAGATCTGAATCCCATTGAGAATCTTTGGCATTGTTTGAAAATTGCTGTCAACAAACAACATCCAACCAACTTCAAGGAAATGGAGCAAATCTGCCAGGAAGAACTGGCAAAAATCACGCCCAAACAGTGTGCAAAGCTGGTAGGAACTTACCCCAATCGACTAAAAGCTGTTATTGCAGCAAAAGGTGGTTCTGTACTAGTCTGAAGGGGTTGAATATATATGCAAACAGCATTTTTCAGTTTTTTATTTTTTAGATCTCCTGACAAATAATTAATTTTGATTTTAAGGGCATATTGGTTGGCAAAAAAATGCTGGTTGGAAAAATCGGTCTAAGTGACATTTGTAATCCAGATGAATCTGAGGATTTTAAGGGGGTTGAATACTTTTCCAATGTACTGTATATAAATTTTAAAGCATAAAGCAGAGTCACATTTTTAAAAATAATATTTTATTTTCATATTAAATTATGTATTTTTCCCCACATATTTTTTGAAAAATAAAGGGATGTGTCCTTTACAAAAAGATATTCTTTCATAAAGTAACTTTGTTGACTGGTCTGAAAATTGAAGGAAAATGGTCACCTAATAAAAACATGTATGCCTCCTGTAGATCAAAATCTGCACCACCAGTCCAGTACAGCAGACACTCAACAAGCATGTGAGTATGGCGACCCCCGTCACACAGTCTTTATACTTAGAGTGTGTTGAGGCAGCTGGAGAAAGAAAAGAATATTGCAATGAATTAAATGGAAATACTTTGGATTCACTTGAAGTCACACAGTTCATGTTTATAATTATTGTTGTACTCCTTGCATTGAGTAGATGATGCCAGAGGTCCAACTTAAGAAAGATTAAAAGTATCATGGAAATTAAAATTGAATTCCTTGTTTGGTATAAACTGAACAGTCATAAGTATAAACAGTGTTAGCTGTTATACTCACCACTGTCAGTTCTTGTCATGATTGGGCCTGAAGAAACAGTTTCCACGTTGCTTAAATTCTGACTCAATTGGATTGCCTTTCTTACTTTCTTTATACAGTTCTGTAAAAAAAAAAAAAAAAACAGGTTGCAGACAAACAGAGTTCAAATTTCACTAGGTTTACAAAAATTCATATCTGGACATCAAGTACTTATTCAGAGCTGTTTCTCCTCAGATTTCATGAGTCGAATACATTTACGTGTACCAAAAACACCCCACTCCCTCCGCAGGTACAGTGGGTTCAATCATGAACAGATTTAACGGGTTAATCTTTTATGTACATAAGCAACAATGGCAAATGTCCATTACTTACATGACAGTCCTGCTTATTTATTAAAACTTCACATTACTTAACACTCATAATTGTCACATAAAATATTTCACGCAAAATGCTTCCTGATATACCCTGTATGGTAAAAAGTTTGTGGACACCTGACAGTGTGTGGGTCTTCTCCACACTGTCGCCACAACACTGAAAGAATACAAGTGGCCTTGAGAGTCCTGACGTCAACCACACTGAACCTCTTTGGGATTAATTGGAACACCAACTGTAAAACAACCCCAACATTAGTACCTGACCACACTAATGCTCACTATTGGTCAGGTGTCCACATGCTTTTGGACATATAGTGTATATTACACGTGTGATTGGGCTTCAGTGCATCCTGTGCCACTGGACTGTTCAGCTCTCCCAAAGAGAAACAGAATTGGCAATAAGTTGAGTTGGCATCAGCAAAGAGGTCTAACTGAGCCTTGCCAAACATTTCCCAGATCTGGGACTACTTCTGGGTGCAGACGGCACTCTCTTGGGAGTACATGCTGTCTCAGTAGTGTGTTCTCTGCACAATTGTATAGTCCTGGCAGGTGAAGTGCCCTCGACAAGGCTAAGAGTGGATGGGTCTACCTAAGGAGTTTCTGTACATGGTGGAGTCAGTCAACCTTGTGCCACTGTGACGACTGATATATCTGACTGTCCCAATGTTGTCCGTTGTCTCAGTGCTGGTAAGAAAAACTTGAGGCCCAGATTGACTGCCCTCAATTCTAGCTTATCTAATACCAGTGTACCCCCTGTGACCTCTGCGTGTGACAGTAGTTGAAAATGAGCGTTAACACACTGTGAATTTTCAGATACTTATGAATAATTATGCCCTGGAAGCAAGATCTGACCCAACCTGTTTTTTTTGTTCTGTGTTGGCAGGGGCACCAACATGGTCTAACCTGTATCCTACATATTGCCTGCCAGCCAGCTGCTGTTGAAGTTTCACAGCTTCACAGGAATAGTTTGTTAGGCACAGGTGTTACTATTAAACAGTTGAGTGCAACTTGTCAGGTTGCTCAGTTTTCCCTGTCCTTTTCCATCCTCCTTTCATTTGCCCTCGCATGACCCCTTCCGCCCTTAATCATGTGAGCTAAATTATATGTGGTGGTCTGATTAGTGCACTGTATAAAAAAGGATGTTCATTATGTGTATTATATATGCAGCCTTGGTATGTATTATTAGTGTCCAGTTTACACTTCCTTGCTTATATCTCTGTGAGGTGCTTGTAATAGACTATAGTTAGTACTAGCATATTTCCTATTGTTAGCAGACGCAGCCAGCTTGAGTCAATCTCCAGTCTCAGTTGTGTGCTGATGCTGACGTTTTGCTGACCCCGGTTGCTACTTCTTCCAGCCATGACTGTTTTATGGAGCTTTCTACACATGCCTACTTTTTATAATAATTGGTTTGATTTTATGATTTTCCCTTCCTTTTATTTCAATTCATTTGAAATACTGGGTATGCACTTTATCAATGTCTGATTGTGGTTTTGTTACAATTAATTCCTGTAATTTGATAAATAAACATTCTTTTTCTTGATGGAAACATCTCCTAGGTGTGATGAGCCTGTGTGCCTTTTTTGTAGTTTAAATTTCCCTGAGTAAGAGTCCCGGGGTGGCATAATCGGTTTTCTCTTATATTGTCTTTATCATGCTTCTTATAGATTTGATGATATTGTTAAAAAATACCTTCCACTCACCACACCAAGATCAATTGATTAAACAGGTGGAATTAGGCTCCTTGTTGGTTGTAATGAAAGCCAGGAACCACAACTGCACTTTGAAGATAAGATTGGACATCCCTGCTCCACAAGATCTGTAAAAAGACCTCCACCCTAGAGGTCTAGAACAAAAGGAAGCAGAACTGGAGTTTCCCTTCTCCATTCTGCCATGATTACTGCAAATTGTTTGGATATTTTCTTTAGGTCTGACATTGTTGTAATTTAGATTTACTTTGATATTTAGCGTCTGATCTCAACTCACAAATTTACAATAGACTCAACTCAAGAAAATAAAAAGGACTTGCAACTTGGACTAAAGCCCATTAAAGCCCATTTTGAGGATTGCAAACATCTTTTCAAAACTAATGCCTCTGGGATTTAAACTCATTCACTAGCCCAAAAAGATAACCATTAATCCACCACTGTCCCAGTTTAGTGAATATAAATACTGTAAGACTTCACACAAAACTCAGATGTATCCAAGTCTATGGAAAACAGCCACAGGGATGGAATATTGCGGTAATAATAGTTACCGGAAGCATGGAGGGACAGGTGGAATTCTCACAGAGTCGGGTGACACAGTGCAGGTAGAACGTGGAGACTGTCTTGTTCTGGTGCTCCACAAAGTGGAAGGCCTCAAAGGAAAAGCGTGCTTCTTGGGATACCCCGTTTAAGTACACCACTGTCTGCCCATCGCGTCTACACCTGCAGTGAAAAGTAACTGCCTTTACAATATTGTTATAAATGATTTTCTAGAATGGCGTTTTTTTTTGTTTTCTTGATTTATATTATACTCACCCAATAAAAAGATCATAATAAATTGTGCTTGTTGGATAAGGGCTTGCTGTTGTAAAGCAGCGATCGAGCAGGACATTCAACCTTTAAAAACATAATTGTTGAGAATAGAAAGTGTCAAAAAGAAATCATAATGCCACAAATATGATAATACTGGCAAATTGTGCATATTTTATGTGGGTAATAATTTTATTGAATCTAATATAAAAAATACCTGTTAGTGAGATTTTTTGCTTTGACCTGGACATATATACGAGTTTTCAGTTGTAGCCCCTTTTCAGGTATTTTCAGAGGCTGTGTATATTGTCGATTCTTGGGAATAAAAACAAAACCATAATTATAACATCCTGCTCCAGTTATGTATGCCAATGAAAGTTGCAGAATAATTTAAGCAATACTCTTACAGTGAAGAGATTTATACTGAGTGACCTGACAAAACTTCCTCTGTTCTCTCGGGCAGCTAGGTTCATGCCTGACCTGCCAACACACAATGCAATTCTTCAAAAGGACCAGTATGGCGAATTTAAAATGCACACAAATTTTAACAGTGAATCTGTACTCACACATTTACTTTAGTGTCGTTGACCAAATACTGCAGCAGGTAGCGGCAGGAGAATTGATAAATAAGCTTTTGGTGGTATGTGAAGGGGCCCCTGTCTGGTTCCCAAGAAATGACGCTTCCAGAAATGTTGACAAACTGGACTCTGGAGTCAGAGAATCGGCCTGTGCCCACCTCATCTGTAAGCTAAAAAAAGACAAGACTTACACACTTATGTTGTTTTCAAGTTAACATGAGCATTTTAAAGGGGTAAAAAGTATTTCTTTAAAATAAAGCGTTATTTAACCAAATTCTTTAATGAACATGAAAAAATGCTAAAAATTGAGATAAATGTACTGTATCCTGTATTGCATGTTTCAGAACCAATTTTACATTTAAATTGCTTTGTAAGGTCAAAAGAGGTGACTTGGGTTGCTAAGTAGTGAACAGAACACATGGTTTAAACTGGGAACTCTGGGTCTACTTTAACACCCTTATCTTTCTTCTAAGCTTCAGTGTGAGTTGTATGGGGGAAAGTATTGCATTCACAGTTCGTACCTCAAGAGAATTGTCACAGAGAGACATCTCATCTGCAGAGATTGCAAAATTAAACTTCAGGACAGGGGTATTGTCTTTCAAGTCTACAATTCCACAGCAGGCTGGAGTGTTAAATTTTCCATTGAGGGCTATAAGAGATTCATTGTAGCCAGCATAGTAGACTGGACACAGTAGGATGCTCAGATGGATACTATCAGTTCCACACATTACTGTGATGTCCCAGTCAGCTGAGAAAGACAGACAATTATTCATTATATGGTAAAATGAATTAAAAAATGTGAAATGTCTCATACAATACTGCATAATTCCTCACCGATACAGTGGTAGAAATATACTAGTTTGAATCTAATGACAATTTTAATAATATGCTTTCTATAAGTGAAAGTTCAGGAATAAAAAAGTTCTATGGTCAAAGTTCTGTACACATTTAAAGTCTAATATTTTAATAGTTTATGTTTATGATTATGTTTGTACAAATCTGTACTGAGGGGTTTGCTGCTTACAGAAAAAGGGGTCCCTGGCTATAAAAAGTTTGAGAACTCTTTATTTGGGGATGCCAAGAATTAACACTGTGTCGGGAGCATATGTACAATACAATATGAATGAAATCACAATTTTTAAACACAATTTTTTTAAACTGAATATAATTCAAATGGGATGTTAATAGGATATTTAAATATATTTGAATCTCATTCAAAGATCTCTCAAACAGCTAAAAGTGTATTTGTCTCAGGTTTAAGCAATGCATTCTACAATAGTAAAGTAGTTTTTGGCATAATATTACATAGAAATGGTTCCTGGTAGTGAACCGGGGCTTTATAAGGAAGGATATGCTACACAGGTGGTACAGGTAAACACGGTATATATTACAATTCCCAGTGGGTAAGCCTAATACACAGGTGACACACAGTATGTATTACAAATCCCAGTTGATAATTCTATCCTCAGATAATTAAAATAACATTCAAAATAACTCAAACAAACAGCAAAGCTTAAATACTAACCTGCCTGTCTAAAGGTAGAGTGGTGTCTGCATATAGAAGAGCCTGTCTGACCCTCACAGTGTACAGTCAGAGTAGTCACACACACCAGCAATGCTCGCCACATTATCCTGAAAACACACTGTTTTTCATGCTGGTCACTAGCTAATCAACCAAAACCAGACCAGACATGTTACCAGTTTGCTTTAGTTGAACCAATATGGTCAGGGTAACAAATATGTCTAAAACACATTTTGATCAGATCATCTAATTTAAAAATACCACAAAATGCATTTGCTAGTTTGCTATGCTATGCTATATATATATATATATACATATTTGAAAGAAGTATTTAGAGCATTACAATATCTTACCTTATTAGTTTAAAATCTGTCTGACATATGGCTGGTTGTTTCCCCTTCCTTTATAGCTGTTTGCCACAGAGTGAGCCTATTTATTATAGAAAGTGAGCCTATTTATTAGCACTGCCTTTGAGGTGAAGGGTGTGAAAACACAAAGGCAAGTGCAACATGAAACCTTTCAGTGATGCCCCCTAATGCAAGACCCATTCAGACTGGGCTGAGAAAATGATTTGTATTCAATATTATGGCAAAACTGAGAAATGTACAGCTTTAACTCTTAAGCTGGTTTCCAGTAACAACTATATAGCCGTTAACGTTCATCTTCTGAAACCTCTGAAGAGTTGAACCAAAGTTCTATGTGCAATAATTTCTCCAGTGCATCTTTGTTCTGTACTGGCTTGGGGCATTTTGCTTTTCTTTGTCTGTGTCTCCATCTTGTGGCACTGGATATTTCTTAAGCAACCTCTTGTACTTTTTCTCCAGGACATACACTGTAATCCATACACAGCTTTTTCTTTGATGTTTTATTATACACAATAATGTCATAATTCATTTATCACCACTCTAAAATTAGTCTGATATTGAAGACTCCCCAGAAGTCCACTGAAATAGTGACATTCTAGTCGTGTTTCTAGCAGATATTAATACATGGATTTACAGTCAGAATATTTCACTTTGTTTATTGGTTCTGCACTGGCAGTCGTGGAGATGTCCAGGTAATTAGCTTAATATCTAGCCACAGAACATCTGACAGGTATGTTAATCTCACAAAAGAACCATTTAAGCAAATACTGGTGTCTTAGTGATATATAGGTTATGGCTTTGCCATTGTTCTGTTTTGGGGCCAAAAAATAGATGTACACAAGCCATTTGTGAGTTACTGTTATTTCTGCTACTACAATACTGACCAGGATAAGGCAGTTACTGAAAGTGTGTGACAGAGTCTTATGCTTATGTCTGTTCATGCAAAAAATAAAAGTCTGCAATCATGAAATAAAAATATCTGATCAGCTCTACAACTAAACAGAAACCATTTTGGCATCTAAATATTGCTGTAAAAATGTTTTCTCTTATGTTCCTCCAGGTATACCTCCAGGTATACCAAACTGTAAGCTATTATATGCAACAACATATTCTTTTATTCAAAGTCATGTTACTATGAATAGGATTGGGTGTTTTCTGTATAGCTTTTCTGTAATTCATCGCATGCACTAGACAATGCATGTATCTCTTTTTTGAGATAGTGGGCCTTTCCCTGGATATACTATCCACTGTCCCAAGGGGTATTAATTGTGTCCTGGCTCAGCTTCCATGTATGCTGACTGGTAGTATTATTAACTTCAAGGCAGTGAATGGGAATGTTGATCTCATTTTGTGTTTTGGATGCCATTTTAAAATCTCACCCTTGCTCCTTTGCAGCTAGTGAGATCAACTGCAATTTAAATTGAAATACTGAGAAGACTTTACCATACTTCAACAGAGCCCGACACCCCGTCTGCTTAATCTTCTTATATCTTGAGAGTGATTCCACTACAGCCAAACATGTGCACCAGCATGTTTCACAGAGAAGATAATTGGTCTCATCAGCCAGTGGGGTATTCCAGGAAGTGGGTTCTGTTTCAGTTCTTTTAACCGCCAGGGGTAGTGAGAATCACCTGGATGCCTTCTTGTGTGCATATTAGTGGAGTACCACAATGGCAGTATGTGTTTTTGTATGTTTTTAATCAAATCAAATATTCATATTTTGTTTTGTGATTATAGACCTTTTTATAATTTTTTATAACGTGAAACCTATCACTATTCCCTGGAAACACTGAAAAACAGTGAAGAAATGGGACTTCTGGAAAAAGAAGATTTTTTTTCTTTTCTTTTTAATTATGTAACTTTATTTCAACTCCTGAATCACTTTCTGGCAAGCTTTCTATCTTCTATTTCATGTATCTGAATAAGCAAGCTAACTATGTTTCAAACCTACGTCCTTCCCTAATCAAAAAAATGTTATTTAAAGTTGACAACAACAGTTATATAATAATATTTTATCAGATTTACTTAGGTTTTTTTTTTTTTTACATTCCAGAAAGATCATAAAAGTAAATGATTTTTGGAGAGCGCAGCAGAGTTATGCTGCCCTGTCCACAGTGTGCAGTCTTCTAGTATCATATGGAGCATCAGCTATATATATAATAAAACACATTTCTATTGTTTGGACAGAAATGTGGCAAAAATATGGCTTTATTTTGGAGCTTGGAAAGGCAGTGTTTAGGTCAGGCTACTTGAGCAAACCGCTGATGAACAAATAGCACATCTCTGATTTATATAATATTAATGAACTGGACCTTTGCTCCATGAGCAGGGTTGCCAGGTTCCAAGTACAATGTCTGTGTATTGCTGACAGATACTGCATATCAGAGATGAGCACCACTGTTAACTCGTTTCCAATTAAAAGACTGAGAAAAGAAGAAACAAACCTTTCCCTATGTGTGAACATTATGGGCTAGTTTGAAGTCTTTTTGTGTGGTTTTTGAGTTGTAGTTAGGGGTGAAATTTTGCTGAAACCTGCTAACCCTCCCTACAACTTCTGCCATAGCTGTTCTTTAAAACTTTGAGGATGATCACCCCTGGCCCTAACTCAGTAAAATGTTTCAAAATGCTGGAGTAAGCAACAACTTACATAAAAAGAGGTGTCTTCTTTGCCTCCCTAGAAGGCATGGTGAGAAACGTTTGTTAATTTGATATCTTTAACTGGCTATATATTTAAGTTGGCCGGTGTTGTGTCTTTCTTAGACACATTCAGCCTTGGGGAGACTCAAGGAACACACTTGCTAATTTAGCCGTTCACAGAGCTCTGCTCTTCTTTTACTGCAGCTTTCCTTTTTCTTGCACAGACTTATATCAGCCAATGTACACATTCACAAAGCATAGACATATCAAAGCGCACAGCTGAAACAAAACAATAAATCAGTGCTGTAATAGCCCATACACAACAGACTGTTTTCTTTGCTAATGTCTGTTTAGGCTAGCATCAATTCCAGTAGCTAAGATAATTGGCTAGCAGCCAGAAGTCAAATTCTAAAATTCTAGCAAATGGTAAATATGGGTTATTTACATTATATTTTACTTCTGATTAGTTCATTAGCTATTTACCATAACTGTGTATTGTTAGTTATGCATATGACAAGCCAACTTACAGGGCCGGAATTATGTTTTCAGGCAAAATATGTAGCATAGTTGCTTTAAAATCCAATTCATTTAACAGTTTTAGATAAGTAATAAAAGTTACTTTTCACATGAAAAAGATATATGACATTAACATAATTTCATCAGGTAAAAACATTTACTTTTTAGTTTTTAATCATTGAGGACATTTAAAACTAGCCTTTTTTTTAACTTTCACTTATGTACATTCTTGGCTGGTTACATCCACTTTCTTTCGGGTAATTCACTTATATTATATACGTAAGTATAATTTCTCATGACATTTTCCATCCTTGGTAATCCCCTAGCAGTGTTCATGGAACCACAATTATATAAGTGACTAGCATTTTCTTTCACAGCAAAAAAGTATTCTTTAATTTATACGGTCTTTCATGGTCTTTTAACAGAATATAGAATGTTGATTTTTGACACACCCAGTGTTTGTAAATGTCTGAATAATTTTAGCCTTGTGATGACCTGCTTTACTGACATTAAGAATTTGCGGTTTTCTTATTATCTGGGTATCATATAAGCTGGGCTTTAGCCTAGGGCCCCAGGTGAAAGTTTAAGTGAAAATTAATCAAAACCTATGAATAAATATTTAGGCTTTCAGTCCAGTGACTAGAATATTTTTGAAGAAATACTGCCACCATCATATTTGGCTTTTGTTTATTTGTTTGGGTTTTGAAAATGGGAGCAGGGGCACAGGTAAGGGGTGCCATCCTAGCATGAAGTATAGCTACCCCTCTGACCACCCCAGTAAGAGTATTATTATTATTATTATTATTATTATTATTATTATTATTATTAGTGCATTTACCACTGTCATATCATGCATAACCAGATGAAATAGTACATCACTTGTGTGTAAAAGTGTCAGTTTCATTTGGGTTAAAGTATTTACATAGAGAATTTGTTTCCATGCTGAAAAGCACAGTTAAAAGAAAATAAACAGATCAATGCTCTCTACCATACCTGCCTCTCGAGGCCTCATCCTCCTCATGACACCCAGGATGCTACTGTGGTTCCAAAACCTGGGAGAATTTGTAATGAATACACCATCATGGAGACTTGCCACTGGCTGAGAACATCAAGTCCCTCGCCAGCTTACAACTAGTCCAACCTCAGTAGGCTAACCACAACCTGTGCACAGAGCAAGCCCAGCGCTTTGAGGCCTTGGCGGCCGAAGACTGACAGGCGTTCCAGAGCCTGCTACAGCCTGTCAGTACTACAGCCAATCCTGCCATGGCTGGGGCCCCTATCACACACACAATGATGAGGCCCCAGGATGAATTGGAGGTGTTCACTGTGCTTATAGTGTGCTGCAGTAGCATGGGCGTGGCTCAAGATGCAGCGGGCCTTCTGACTGCTCCCCCTGCTATCAGAAGCCCAGCTGGCTGCGCAGCTGATCCTGGTAGAAAATCAGCTGGAGTACGGGGATTTAAAGAAGGTGATCATTAAGCGGGTTGGCCGAACGCTGGAGCAGCAGTGTCAGCAGAAACTGGACATGGTGATCTAGCTGGCAGAGGACAATATGAGGTGTATCTGGGGGCAGATGGCCCCTCCTCTTTCTTTCTTTCTTTCTTTCTCTCTCTCTCTCTCTCCCTCCCTCTCAGCCCCTTCTCATTCCTGCTCCTTGGAAACGAAGAGTATTCTTTCCTAAACCTCCTTCCTGGATCTGGGTTCCAATCCCTTCTCCCCCTTCTACTTCCTCTCTCTCTACAAACAGGTGGGTGCTTTGGGAGCTGTGGATAAAGGCTTAAGGCCCAGGCAGGCATGTTGCTGCTGGGGGGAGCCCAGACATTTCCAGGACCAGTGCCTGTACCAGTACCAGTGCAGTCATGGAAGTGGGAACATTGGTCCAGCTAGACCTCGGATACCTGTGAATATTCAAGGGCAAACATATCATGCTTTGGTGGATTCTAGTTACAACCAAACCTCTATAGGTGGGTCGTTGGAGAAGACACGTTGAATGAAGGTGAGGTGTGTGTATGGGGATGGGGATATTTTCTGCTGGTGCTCATCATTATTCAATTCTGGGGACAAAATCATAATACTCTATGTAGTTGACAATAGAGTATTTCAAACAGGAAGAACCCAGTGGAGGCTTGCAGGACCTCTAAGGGGTTTCTTAGGGTTTTGTCTTGGGACTGCTCTCCGAAGGGAAATCCCACTGAGGGTAGGGGCAGAACCAGGTGTTCCTGAGGCAATGCCTGCCCACCATTCAGTACTGTACAAATCTCACATTTTACTACACTATAACAGGAACCATCCACTAGCATCCACTAGCAAGAGGCCCTAAAATTTAAGTGAATGTGTGCACACCAGTCTCCTCTTCAGGAAGTGAAATGCATGCTCCTCAATTGGGTTAAGGGCAGAGGTGATTTACTTGGCCAGTCTGTTGTTTTTGGGTTTTGGGACCTCACCACACTTTGTAAAGAGTGGATACTTGACTTTCTGTTAGCTCGAACCAGTCTGACCATTCTCCTCTGACCTCTCTCAGCAACATGGCATTTCCACCTGCAGAACTGGATGTTTTTCACACCATTCTGTTTACACAAGAGAAACTTGTACTTGAAAATCATCAGTTTCTGAAATACTCAAACCAGCCTTTCTGGCACCAACAACCATGCCATGGGTCAAAGTCACTTGCTATGTTTACAAGCACATCAATATTCCAATATTAATCAGAATTTGGCAATATTCTAATTACTGTTGAGTCATATGCCACAATCCGATTGCCCAATTGAGATTAAGACAATATTCTGATTCCCCAAATTCCAATTCCCACCCCTAAAATATACCTGTTTTAAAAGGAAATTTGTTGCATGTAAACACCCTATTCAGAAAATCCACTGAAAGGAGATATATGTGCATGCACAGTCGGCAAGGAGTTGTAGGTGCTAACAGAGGCTTAGCTGTAGGCTAGGTATTTATGAATGGCAACTCAGGCATACTTACAACATGCACGTTTACAGGAATATTCTGATGTCTGTATGCATATAAACATTGTATTTGGAATATGGCTGCAACCCGAATATAGACCTTATACGGAATTTGATGCGCATGTAAACGTAGCCAATGAGATCATATTTTCCCCCCCATTCTGATGTTTGATCTGAACATTAACTGAAGCTCTTCACCTGTGTCTGCATGACTTGTGCATGATTGGCTGACTGCATAATTGCATGAATAAGCAAGTGTACAGATGTTCCTATTAAAGTGGCCTTTGGCTGTAAATGCTAATGTCAGATCCAGTGTGCTGGAGTATAGATACAAACCAACAAAAATCATGTCTGTCCCAAAATGTAATTGTATACTACACTGTTAATTACATGCATTACAGAGAAAGCTTTCTACAGTATGTTATTCAGTAGTGTGTATATGTTCCCAGCTAGCCTTGTAGCTTGCCTTGTTACTTCTCTCACCCGCATCCTGCAGTTGAAACAAGATTATTCTAGACAGTTCTTCCACCCTTGAACAAACAGCAGACAGGGTGTGTTTCCAAGAATTTGGCTCACAGCCTGAGTACTTATCAAATCTTCAGCATGCTCCAGTAGTCCTGTACAAATGCAAGAGTTTGCTATTATACACTTTGTACTATTATATTCACTTTATTATAAGAAAGGCTTTGAATTGTGGATGCATCTGGAAGCAGTAACGAGTAAACTGTCAGGGGGGGTAAAGCCATTAGTAGCCTATGTAATTTATCACCCAAAAAGCACTCTGATATTCCATAGTAGTGTTACATTCCTTTGAGACAACTTTCACCAACTTTTCAAATGTTTCTTTGGATACTGTTCCACCCTTGAACAGCTTTAAGTACAAGCCGAGTACTTTCTAGCTAAAGCTCACAGTTTCTTCCGTTTGTGGTGTGAAGTGAGCCTGGCACAGTTCCGCATTTCTGATTGGTCGGCGCTGGTTTCGCTTTCTCGATCCTGATTGGCTGCATCCCACCCTCCATGTTCTGGACTGTTCTATGGGCGTTAGTAGCGGAATCCAGCAGGCGGTATAAAAGATGCGGCTGCGCGCGCAGGCTGCAGACGCGCTGAGGACGTGCATCGCAGTGACAGCGGGAGAAAGCAGCTGAGAAGAGGCGAACTCTGAAAAGTGTTATCAGGTAAGAAGACCTGCAGAGCCTTTTTTTTTTTCTTCTTTTCAATAAGTACATGCAGCTAGGTCTGTAAAAATGAAACGTACAAAAAGTTCTGCTAGTGTTTATGTTAATTAGTGGCTAATTTTGGATAAAAATAGTTTGGAGTGTAAACAACATGTAGAGGTAGACGTTGTACCTTCACAGGAGTGTTATACATTTCAGAGTATTGATGACTGGAGTGCTGGGAAGTTTTGCTTTGCTAGTATTGAGTCGGCGTGAGTTTGTGCCAACGCAGAATGTTCCAGCAGGCATTCACGATTGTTTCGAAATCTGCCCATACAAGGCATTCAAGACACTCCCATCAGCAGTTATGTAATGTTTACAGAAATGATTCCTATCCGTACTAACGAAAGACTGTAGAAAAGAAGCAGCCCTCTCATCTCGGAGCGAAAGTATGCTAGTGTCATAGCAAAAATATTTTCATTTTCTTTAGTGATTTCAGTTCCTCTTTCTCCTCATGCCTGTCAAAATTATCTTCAGGCAGCAAAGACACACGGGGTCTGTGATAGGACCACACTGTGCATGAGCACAGGAATGAAAGTAAGATACTACAAGTGGCAGATAAAACTGTTTCTGAGGTTTATTATAAGAAACAACTGCACATAGCCTTTTCAACTCTAGCCTACAGGCTTGAAAATAAAGGTTAATTATTCCTCTAAGTGCTGAAGGAGCTTTAGGTCACACAGACAGCTGAGGTCTGTTAAGAGATCAGCTGAACAGGTGCTGGATAATGAAAGTAAGTGCAGCTGACAGCCAGTGAGTGAAAAAAAGACCATTAGATCAGTTGAGCTGTCACCACACAGTCAGGAACAGAATCCTCTTGGGTTTAAAAAAAAAAAAAAAAGTCAAGACAGATTTTATAGAAGGGGGGAAAACAACACCAAACAAAATGTCTTATCAGTAAACTTTGTATTTGCAGGCAGCAGAAACCATGTCGAAGGGACCAGCAGTTGGAATTGATCTTGGCACCACATACTCATGTGTGGGTGTCTTTCAGCATGGCAAAGTTGAAATCATTGCCAATGACCAGGGTAATCGGACCACACCCAGTTACGTCGCCTTCACTGACACTGAGAGGCTGATTGGAGATGCTGCCAAAAATCAAGTTGCCTTGAATCCTACCAACACAGTGTTTGGTAAGCATCAGAGTTGCTTCTGTTTATCCCTTTGTCACAAATTGTATGTGTGAAGTATGAGATGGCTAACTGGAACTTGTATACTTCTTCCTCCCGGGCTCCATGTACAGATGCAAAAAGGCTGATTGGACGGAGATTTGACGATCCGGTTGTTCATTCCGACATGAAACATTGGCCATTCAAAGTAATCAATGATGCCTCACGCCCTAAAGTTCAAGTTGAATACAAAGGAGAGACCAAAACATTTTTTCCAGAGGAGATCTCCTCAATGGTGCTTGTAAAGATGAAAGAAATTGCAGAAGCTTATCTTGGAAAGGTGAGAATGTTGGCTTAGGGTCACATATTGAATGCTTGTTTAACATAGAAACATTGGCAATGCACACGCTTGTTTGGAGTGTACATTAAACTTTCAACCTTCAATGGAATGTTTTAGGTAACACAGTTTTAACTGCTGCAAATACTTTCTCCCCCTTATAGTCTGTCACAAATGCAGTCATTACAGTACCTGCATATTTCAATGACTCTCAGCGACAAGCTACAAAAGATGCAGGGACCATTTCTGGACTAAACGTCCTTCGGATCATCAACGAACCAACTGCAGCCGCCATCGCATATGGCCTGGACAAGAAAGTGGGTGTGCTTGCAATACATCACAGTAATACTACAAAAGTATTTGTAATCAAAACCATGCATTCATGTGTATGTCTTCTGATTAATTCTTAATACCTCTTCTGCAGGTGGGAGCAGAAAGAAACGTCCTGATCTTTGATCTCGGTGGTGGAACTTTTGACGTGTCCATCCTTACCATTGAAGACGGAATCTTTGAGGTGAAGTCCACAGCTGGCGACACCCATCTGGGCGGTGAGGATTTCGACAACCGCATGGTCAATCACTTCATCACTGAGTTTAAGCGCAAGCACAAGAAGGACATCAGTGACAACAAGAGGGCTGTGCGGCGTCTGCGTACTGCCTGTGAGCGAGCTAAGCGCACCCTGTCCTCCAGTACTCAGGCCAGCATCGAGATCGACTCTCTTTACGAGGGCATTGACTTCTACACCTCCATCACCAGGGCTCGCTTTGAAGAACTGAACGCTGACCTGTTCCGTGGCACCTTGGACCCTGTTGAGAAAGCTCTTCGTGATGCCAAGCTGGACAAGTCCCAAGTCCATGACATCGTCCTGGTCGGAGGTTCTACACGAATTCCAAAGATTCAGAAGCTTCTACAGGACTTCTTCAATGGAAAAGAGCTCAACAAGAGCATCAATCCTGACGAGGCCGTTGCCTACGGTGCAGGTAAATTGAATAATCATTGTCTGCCAGCGGTCATGTTGGTTTCACAACAGTACAAGTAACAATAACTTGTTTATTTTTTGCTCTTTAGCTGTCCAGGCAGCCATTTTGTCAGGAGACAAGTCAGAAAATGTTCAGGACCTGCTGCTGCTGGATGTTACTCCTCTGTCACTGGGTATCGAGACAGCTGGAGGAGTGATGACTGTCCTGATCAAACGAAACACTACCATCCCGACCAAGCAAACACAGACTTTCACCACTTATTCAGACAATCAGCCTGGTGTGCTCATTCAGGTGAGACTGTCTAATTGGTGTTGACAGATCATAAACCGGAGGGGGGGATAAATGTCCATTTTCTCTGCAGCACATTCTTACTTAATTGTTCCCTGCCAGGTGTATGAAGGTGAGAGAGCCATGACTAAGGACAACAACCTGCTTGGAAAGTTTGAGTTGACGGGCATTCCTCCTGCACCACGGGGTGTTCCTCAGATTGAGGTTACCTTTGACATCGATGCCAATGGTATCATGAATGTTTCTGCAGTGGACAAGAGCACGGGCAAGGAGAACAAGATCACCATCACCAATGACAAAGGTAGCACAACTGTCAGGAGTTTGTTTACCATATATAATATAAAATTTTTTTCCTTTTACAGTAGGGATTAAAACTCTCATCAATCTGTTTTCAGGACGTCTCAGCAAGGAGGACATTGAGCGAATGGTCCAGGAAGCAGAGAAATACAAAGCTGAGGATGATGTCCAGCGAGATAAAGTAGCTGCAAAGAATGGGCTTGAGTCTTACGCTTTCAACATGAAGTCTACTGTTGAGGATGAGAAACTGAAAGGAAAGATCAGTGATGAGGACAAGCAGAAGATCCTGGATAAGTGCAATGAGGTTATCAGCTGGCTGGACAAGAACCAGGTATAGGAAACTTTGCATGGTGATTTGCTTTACAATTCCACTGTGTAGTTGACAAACACAACAGAATTTTAAGTAACATGCGTCATAGCAATCCTTAAAGCATCACTATGTTAAAATGGATAATTGAGGTCACTGCTAAATTATACAATTGTTAATTTTTATTGATTCATAGGTCTAAGGCAAAAAGTTCAGAGCATCAATCATTTTCTTTGCCTGGTATGCCTAAAATATAAATGAAAATAGCAGTCCCTGTGCTTCTTCTTTAATTTGTTACTCTTGCCATGTTTGTAGACTGCTGAGAAGGATGAGTTTGAGCATCAGCAGAAGGAGCTGGAGAAGGTGTGCAACCCCATCATCACCAAGCTGTACCAGGGTGCGGGTGGCATGCCAGGTGGGATGCCCGGTGGATTCCCAGGGAGTGGTGCTGCACCTGGAGGAGGATCTTCTGGACCAACTATTGAAGAAGTTGACTAAACTGTTCAACATTTTCTTCTAATTTCTACTCGTGATGCAGTCAGGTTTTTCTTTGGTGGCATGTTTCTAAACACAGCTGTAACACCATTTATATTAAGGTGCTGATTTTCTTTAAAGGCTTACAAGCTAAGTTTGTTACAAGCTCCTGTCAGTTTGTTCACTGAGAAGCACGTTTATACACATGTTCCATATGTGTCTCACTGTCATTAACTTCACAATAAACAACTTGAAGTTCTGACTACCTATATTTTGTCTTCAGTATCAAATCTTTAATTTCTACATTGTTTTTATATTTGTGTCTTAAGGCCCAATCCGTAAATAAATGGTCTCTTATGCAGCAATATATCCAGGCCAAAATACTGTATTCTCTAGGATTGTTTTATTGTGAATTAAAGTAGCACATATTTGTCCCAACCATTTTATTCATTAACCATGAGGTAAACAAATGAATTAAAATGTAAGCATCCATGATGATGTGGTGGATCACCATCAGACTGAATGATGAGTTGATCTAGGATGAGATGCCTCAGCGTGACATGGGGCCTATTGGTGCTTGCATCCGATAAGCACACATGTAGAATATACCTGCAAAAACAGGGGACAAGATGAGTCTCAGTAACCACTTTATAGACCAGGCACTGTATCTGTCCAAATTTATGTAGAATATTTATAAAATGTTATACCTGAAAAGAATGTAAGCACCACTGACACCCAGCCTATTATATATGACCAGGAGAATCTCCAGTTTCCATATCGCTTCCCATAGTAGTTCACGGTCACCCCAGTGTATACAGCCATTGCCAGAAGCACAAAAAAGCCTGAAAAGCGTAATAGAAGTAATAACTAATAGAAGTAATAAATGGTCTAACCTATTATCTAGAAGATTAATATAATTATAAATCATTCTTAAATATTTTATTGAAATACATAAATAATGTACTTATGTGCATTTAGTAAAAGACTGAACATGCTAATCTACTGAGGTTTGACACTTGGACTGAGCACACTCACATGAAATGAAATAGAGAATTCCAGCAGCAAATGTTTTGTCGAAGACATCGAAAGAGGTGTAGTTAATGAAAGCCATGATGCCTATAAGCAGGCCGAAGAAGCATGCCAAGATGGCCAGGATCATGAATGCACGGGTGGCATCCCAGTAAGCTGTATTAAGAAAAAAAAAAAAGTATAGATGTGTTGTACTCTGTGAAAAAACATATTTTATTTAACTGCTTCCTACATCTCACCAATGCTGTCAGTGTGTAGCATGCATTTCCCAGGCACGCAGTAGCGCCACAGGCCCTGGTGCATGTAACCACTGGCCTGGCGATACTGCATCCAGTAATCTGTGGCTGTAGAGACCACCAGCAGTATATTTCCAACTCCAGCACAGAACAAGCCACCTCCCATAAAGCTGTACATCGTTCACCTGTAGATGGTATGATGAAAGATTTTCATGCATCAGCTCTACACTAGATTCGTTTGTTTTATTTGTTGTAGGGAAATTCACTCTGATATAGTTTATTACTTAATTCACAGTGAAAGGGCAAATAATGGCCCTTATCTTTAAGTGATTTCACTTACAAAATGTTTAATACTTCTGATAATCATTTAGGAGTACTGAATATTTAATACATGACTTACATATTAGCAACCTAGGTGGAAACATTTCCATTTAAAAATATTTTAACTACTTCCACCATACTATGTTGTATTTAAGTAGTTTAAGTAAAAAAAAATGGTTACACATTACAGAATACACACAAAAATAATAATAAAAATCAGAAGTTTTTTTTTTTAAAATACTCAGTAAAGTACATACATAAGTACATATACCACATAATCACCCTAATACCATTTCTACATAAATGTTCCAGCATTGTCCAAATATATAACAATTTAAAGCTATCTTATATGTACATACACCCAAAACCTACCTTTATGTATTCTTCACCTACTTTGTTGAATTAAATACTTTGGGCTCAGTTACACCAGGACAGACAGTTCTTGCACTACCATAGACAGATGTGTTTCTGTCGTGTTCAGGCACCAGCACAGCACTGAGGGACAATAGAGCTGCCAGAGACACAGTCGATCGCTGAAGGGAATTTGCTGAAAATACAAAACCATTTAGCACTAGATACAGAGGGCCACACTAATACTGATGACAAAGTACTTTTAATTGACAATTTAAAAACATGATTGTTATATTTGATTGTTTTCCCCTTTTGTTTTCCAACAGTAAAGTTATGAACTGGTACAACAGTAATAAAATTAGGAATATGAAGTTTCAGCAGACATGATGAACTCCTTTTATGTAACTCATCATTTCATCTACACTGATATATATATACATCTGTCTTTTTAGAGAATTTATCATCAAGTGTCAGGCATAGTCATAAAATTGTTTATTATCAAGACCTTATTTATATATATATATATATATATATATATATATATATATATATATATATATGTGTGTGTGTGTGTGTGTGTGTGTGTGTGTGTATATATATATATATATATATATATATATATATATATATATATCATCACATTTGATGATAAATTCTCTAAAAAGCCAGATGGCTGTAGAGGTGAAGAAGACTAAAAGTAGCAACAAACACAGAAACAACATCTGACATCTGAAATAACAACTGACTGTATACATCACAGGAATGTTCTAATATAAACATTTAAATGTTTTAAATAGTTGCATGACTGTCCATTGAAGAATGGACTGGTCCCAATGTTGGAGTGGATAGACAGGAGAACCAGGAGAGTTCCCAGTGGGCCGTGGGGGTTGGCGATGCAATAAATTTCATGTTAGCGTTATAATTTAGCACTACTTTTTGCAGCATAGGCTACAGGCAGCTGCGCTCTGAGCTGCATACTCTCACACACATGTGCCAGTTTAAGCATAAAAATTTAACTCAGAATTGTCTTAGTCAAAATATAATTACTCTGATGGATTGGCACCAAGTCCAATGTGTCCCCTGCCTTGTGCCCTGAGTCCCCTGGGATAGGCTCCAGTCTGCTCGTGACCCTGTGTAGGATAAGCGTTACAGAAAATGGATGGATGGATAATGTCTTGATTTGAAATTAGCTATAGGCTTTTATATTTATTTTAGGCCTATTTGTGTTATAGTAGTTGGTGCCTACTGTGCAATATCTTTGAAAATAAATAGTCAAAAGAGTTTAAACTGCGGATTTGTCATTATGGACATCTCAAGTGAGTGTGTGGGCTGCTGAAAATCAGCCCCACTCCGGTCGTGACTGGTCCACTTAATAAACCCCAATAATGTGCAGAATGGAGTGTGTGAAATCATTAGTATAATCAAAGGCCCATAATACTGCAATGATATGTAATTATTACTTTTAAGTTCAGGTGCATAAATGAGTTAGGCAATTACTTTTAATATTCACTGATTAGTGCCTGTTCCCATATTCATCTTGCTCCTTAATCTTATCAAATGCTACAATTGCTTGGCACTTGAGACAGGCAAGGAATAATGTGAAATCCAAAGTTGACAAGTTGACATTGTTAAGTGTTTGGTAATAAAAGGTAAAGAGATGTGAATTGATGCATTTGTTGTTACCACCAAAAGAGGGAGACAACTTAATATTATCCAAAAGAACAGTTTTGTGAATAAGGATATAAGCATAAAAGAACAATTATGATATTGATTTCTTTGCCTGGAATGTTTTTAAGTTGATGCATTTTTCATCCTTGAATAGTAGTGATCTATAGTTAGTGATATATGAATGTAGTTTACCCTTTTGCAGCTAGATGCTCAGAAACTAAAATATTAAGTGTTGTTGTATAAAGGCCAACAGTAATAAAATACAAAGTAATTTGAGTCACGTTAGTTACTCAATTGTTAATTATTAGCGCTGCTAGCACTGCTAACTGACTAGCTAAATTTTTTTGCAACGACAGTAAAATTTTTACCATCTGGTCCACATGTATGTGACAGTGACACAATTTTTGTAATTTTGCCTCTGTACACCACCACAATGGGTTTGAAATGAAACAATCAGGGGTTTAACCATAAATATTGCATTAACCGTTTAGGAATTATAGCCATTTTTTACATAGTCCCTCCATTTTCACAGGCTCAAAAGTAATTGGACAATTGACTGATAAGCAGTTTCATGGCCAGGTGTAGCTGGTTTCCTTGTTATTTCAGGACAAATTAAGGTGATTAAAGGTCTGGAATTGATTCCAAGCATTGAATTTGCATTTGGTAGCTGTTCATGGGAGCTCTCAATATGCGGTCCAAAGAGGTGTCGATGCAAGTGAAGGAGGCCATCATTAGGCAGAAAGAACAAAACAGACCTATCAGAGAGATAGCAGAAACTTTATGAGTGGCCAAGTCAACAATTTGTACCAAATTGTTCACTTGCATCAACAGATCAAGTCAACAGATCGAGTTCCCATGAACAGCTACTGAATGCAAATTCAATGCTTGGAATCAATTCCAGACCTTTTATCTCCTTAATTTGTCATGAAATAACAAGGAAATAGGCCACGTCTGGCCATGAAACTGCTTATTAGTCAATTATCCATGTTACTTTTGAGCCTGTGAAAATGGAGGAACTCTGAAAAAATGGATGTAATTCCTAAATGTTTAATGCAATATTTTTGTTAAACCCCTTGACTTAAAGCTGAAAGTCTACACTTCAATAACATATTGTCTGTTTTATTTCAAATCCATTGTGGTCAAGTCAAGTTGCTTTATTGTCATTTCAACCGTATACAGCTAGTTAGTACACAGTGAAACGAAAAAATGTTCCTCCAGGACCATAGTGCTACATAAAACAATACAGAACTACAAGAGACTACGCATTTTAACATAAAGTGCATGTGCAAACGTGTAAACAGCACAAGACAGTACAATGACTACCAAAACAGGACAATAGGCACAGTAAGATACAGTGCAGCACTGACTAGTACACAGTTCTAGTAAGAAAGTGAATCAGATATGACAGTAGTGCAAAAGAGTAACAATATAATAAGTTGCTGTAAATGTAAACATAACATACTATGACATAGTATTCAGCAGATAAGCTTATACTATATATGGACATAGCAGTTATTGGGGTAGCAGCCAGGTAGAGAGTATAAGTAGTGACAAAAAATTATATACAATATTTTATAAATACTGTATCAGCAAAAATGCAAGTAAGATGCGAGTAAGATTTGTAAGTAGTAAGATGCGCAAAAATTGCAAAGAGAGTGGGATGGTCTTCATTTGAGTGTGTGTGAGTGTGTGTGTTGTCAGTCCAGTCTCTGAGTATTGAGGAGTCTGATGGCATGGGGGAAGAAACTGTTGCACAGTCTCGTTGTGAGGGCCCAAAGGCTTCAGTGCCATTTGCCAGACGGCAGGAGGGTGAAGAGATTGTGTGAGGGGTGTGTGGGGTCATCCACAATGCTGGTGGCTTTGCGGAAGCAGTATGTGATGTAAATGTCTATGATGGAGGGAAGAGAGATCCCGATGATCTTCTCAGCTGGGCTTTCCTGGGCTTTCCTTAGCCTTTGTAGAAAGTAGAGATGCTGTTGGGCTCTTGCTTGGTGTGCATGTGTGTGTGTGTTGAGGGAATGGAGCTGGTGTTGAGGGACCAGGTGAGGTTCTCCGTCAGGTGAACACCAAGAAATTTGGTGATCTTGAAGATCTCCATGGAGGAGCCGCCGGTGTTCAGCAGAGAGTGTGGTCACTCCTTGCTCTCCTGAAGTCAACAAATATCTCTTTAGTTTTGTCCATGTTCAGAGACAGGTTGTTGGCTCTGCACCAGTCTGTTAGCCGCTGCACCTCTTCTCTGTATACTGACTCGTCGTTCTTGCTGATGAGACCCACTATGGTCGTGTCATCGGCGAACTTGCATTGCTGCACAGTTGTGAGTTAGCAGAGTGAACAGCAATGGACTGAACACACAGCCCTGTGGGGCCCCAGTGCTCAGAGTGGTAGTGGTGGAGATCCTGTTCCCCGATCCGGACTGACTAAGGTCTCCCAGTCAGGAAGTCCAGGATCCAGTTGCAGAGGGAGGTGTTCAGGCCCAACAGGTTCAGCTTTCCAATCAGGTGCTGAGGAATGATTGTGTTGAATGCTGAACTGAAGTCTATGAACAGCATTCGAACATATGTGTCTTTGCTGTCCAGGTGGGTGAGGGCCAGATGGAGGGTGATGGTGATGGCATCATCCCTTGATCGGTTGGGACGATACGCAAATTGCAGGGGATCCAGTGAGGGGGGCAGCAGGGTCTTGATGTGCCTCATGAGAAGCTTCTTGAAGCACTTCATGATGATGGGTGTGAGTGCAACGGGACAGTAGTCATTGAGGCAGGACACTGAAGACTTCTTCGGCAGGGGGACGATGGTGGTGGCCTTGAAGCACGTTGGAACGACTGCGCTTCTCAGGGAGGTGTTCAAGATGTCTGTGAAAACATTCGCCAGCTGGTCTGCACATCCTCTGAACACTCTGCCAGGAATGTTGTCTGGTCCAGCAGCCTTACGTGGGTTAACTCTGTGTAGAGTTTTCCTCACATCACCAAATGTGGTGATGATCTTGGAGACAGTGATGTCATCAATGGACTTGCTGATGTAGCTGGTCACTGATGCCGTGGTGTTCAGAGGCAAAATTAACAAAATTGTCATTGTCCAAATACTTATGGACCTGACTATATGTAACAAGGGCAGTACAGAGAGCATGAGAGATGCAGGATAAGAGTGCATGTGAGCAGTTCGTAGATGTAAATGGTGAGTTCTCTATGCATACTAAAGTAAAGTGTTCTATAAGGCTCTGTCTCTCTAGACAGTATAATAAATGAGAGTGGTATAAATTTTTTTTGCTATACCACCCAATTTGAATGGAAATACTGAGTTATATTAAATGGATATTTTAAAAAAGCACTCTCTTTAAACTTTCTGCATAACTATCACCTGTTTTACATTTGGAGCCTGTAAGAGCCTGTAAGCCTGTAAGGAGTAAGAGGTGAAGAAACACCTGATGTGCCTTGTACAGTGTGTGGCCTGTGTGGTCATCTGTGTCTCATTTCACCAGCCTACACTGCATGACTGATGGCTGGCAGCTTTCTGAGTACCAGCCAGAGTGAGTGATCATTAAATACCATGAGAAACACGCTGTGCTCTACACTAGAGTTTGCATGGAAACACCGTCTGTGTTACCATCTGTCAGTAAATAAAATGTTGACAATACAAACTTTAACATACTAAATAAACTCCTTATGGCCCACCTCCAAGATCCAGGCATATGAGAGGTGTTGAGAGAGAATGACATGAGAGAGAAGTAGAAGCACAGTAGAGGAAACAGGATCACCTGAGCTTTGGCTTGGGAGACAGAAAATTAAGTATTTTTGTGACTAGATAACATTTAGACCACTATATGCAGCCATAGCTAAATTTGTTGTCTCATTTCAACATTAAAATACTGATACTGAAACACTTCCCAAGAAATATGAAGAAATAATGCTTAGTGTGAAAGCAGCCTTACAGAATGTACTAACCACTGATCAAATTTTAAGAGAGCTATATTTATATTAACAATCAACCAAACCTAAGTGTGTTCACATACCATGCTGTTACCTCACTCACTCACTCACTTTCAGTAACAACTTTATCCTGGTTAGGGCCCTGGGAGCACTGAAAATGAGGTGAGAATCATACACAGGTCCATTGCAGGGCACCACACACACACACACACACACACACACACACACACACACTGCCACATTCATTCATACCTAAGGGCAGTTTATTATAGCCAGTCCACCTACTGACAGGTTTTTGGGAGGCAGTAGGAAACCGGAGATCCCAGAGGAAACATAGTAACCTGAACTCAGGATTATACAGGGACCCTGGAGGTGTGAGTTGCCAATGTTAGCTGTTGTGCCATCCTGCTGCCATGCATATAATGTACTGTTGATGAGGCATTGTCATCCTGGAAAAGACCACCCCCATCAAGATAGAAATATTTCATAATAGGATAAAGGTGATCAGTCAGAGTAACTCTGTATTGGTTTGCAGTGATGCTTCCCTCTAACAAGTGAACTAGTTGACCCAATTTAATTCAGTAAAATTTGGTTTTAATTGCAGAACGCTTTAACAATAGACAGTATAACAAAGCAGTGTAATAGAAATCCAGATGTAGAGCAAGCCAGAGGCAACAGTGGCAATTCCATGCGAAGACATGAGGAAGAAATCTTGAGAAGAACCTGACTCAAAAGGCCAGTGGATAGTGGGATTAAATCATTTTTCTTCTACAAATGTATACTATAAAGTCTAGCAGTACTAAGTTTGATCAGTATGAGTATATTGTGAATAAAGGAATCCTGAGATAAGCACAGGACAGTCTTCATGATTACAGCAGCAGTTCATAGGTACAACTCTTCAGTATCCAGGTAAGATTATTCACTGATGCAAGGATGAGACTTGAGCATAAACAATTTTTTGGGTTCTTTAAAGTATCCATGTGGCAGCATCCACAGCAGTAGAAGGTGAGTCACAATTGCAGAAAGAACCAAGCAGAAGTATAGCATCAGGATGAATTAGGCAGGACTAGATGGCATGAGGGGCCACAGCAGGAGAAGTGTGTCATGATAAGGCACTGGCATCATATCAGGCAGCAGGAATACATAAAACATCCCATTTTACCATAACTCTCTATGCCCATGAGCCCCCAATGTCTGCACCTAGAAAAAAGCTATTTAACAAAATACCTGACTAAAAGGTAGCTAAATGCAGATGTCACTTTAGTCACTGTTACTGTAAAAACTTTGCAATGTAAGCTCCTGCAATCTTAACTGCTTAATTTTATCATGTAGTACACTGGCCTGAGAAGCACGGTGGCACAGGGTAGTGTTGCCACCTCACAGCTCCTGGGTCCTGTGTTTGATCCTGAGCTTGGGTTACCTCAGGGTTCTCTGGTTTTCTCTCAAAAGCATGCCAGTAGGTGGATTGGCTAAGATAAGTTGCTCCTAGGTGTGATTGAGTTTGTGAATGTGTGTGTGAAACAAACTGGCATCCCATCCAGGTTCTATTCCCGCACTGAGCTTAGTGTTCCAGTGATAGGCTCCAAGTTGTGCTGTGCTGAGAACATTTTTAATGCAGTAATTCATGTCTTACACTAGATGGCAGCAACTATTTACTGTAATGGGAAACCAACACAATCCACAATCCAGAGTATATCATGAACCCTGCTAACCCTGAATAGTGGAACTGACTATATTATATTATACTACTATATGATTGATGTTAATATTATTAACTACTGGAGCAAGATACTATTGGAAACTAGATATCAATTAATGCATCAGTAAGCATCAAGCAGCACTGTAAATGCACTGGGTAGCATGTCCACTCACAGCTTCAGGGTTCTGGGTTCAATATTGCTCCGAGGTTACTGTCTGTGTGGCCACTATTCATGCAGGAAGGCCTAGGTGGGAATGATTGTGTAATGGTTATGTGTGAATGGTGCCCTGCGATGGACTGGGATCACATCTGGGAAGAATTCTCCCACCTTGTGCCACTATTCCCAGGATAGGCACTGGATTCGTGATGAACGAATGAATAAGCATCAGTATTGTAAGTGGTTAGCTACTCAACTGTTGTTTCTCTTCATATGTTGTGAACATTGCACACCCTTTACATACATATCAATGTATATTCAACTCGAGGATATACAGTGGTACATAGGGTACTCTTCCGGAGAATGTGCAAAAACCTCAGCATCGTGCCTCTTCCTGCAGTATTTTGCAAGGTTAGAGACACATGTACAGTAGGGGTGTAACACAATAACACTGTCTGTAGTGCTACAAATATTCATTTCTGTATCTGTATTCTGATTAAAACCCAAAGTGGGTGTGGCCTAAATTGGTTCGTCCATCCCTCTCACCCTGTGAACGTGATCATTTTTGCTCTCTTGACTCCTGAACTCAGATAGTTGTGGTTAATTGTCAGGATTCACACTTGCAATCTCCCGATGGTAGGGTGAACCCTTTTCTGTTGTGCCACTTGGGAGCCCAGTTTGTTACATTTTAAGAGAAAATAATAATGTTTAAATTTGAGATGGATTGTTGTTAGAGGATGGGCTTCTACTTTCTCCTATTGTTTCATTAAAAATCAACTTTATATCATTGTGCGTTATGTTTTTAGTGTGTGGCATTGTGTGTTATATTTTATTATGTATTAAATCATTTTGCCATCCTGAAGGGTGGAAATAATTCTGGAATATATTGCATTTCTATCTGTCAAGCTGTCTAGTGAAGATTATATATACATGTGGGATGCTGTATATACTTTCCTTTGGGAGGATAATTTTAATTGCCTTTCATCATTGTAGTAAGATCCAGCCTGACTCTATGCAGCCATTCAGAGCTAATCTAAAGTGGTATGCAGGGAATGGCAAATGATTCATGATAAGTAATTCTCAAAGCATCTTTGCTCTTATCCTGGTACCATGGGACCATAAGTCACTGCATATGCCTCTAAAACGAAATTATAAACAATAAGCATTAAATAACAATTTATGTGCCAGGAGCTTTTGCCATAAATGTTTAAGATTAACGCATACCTCTGGGCCAAACACTGCAGCACCTTGTTGCTCATTCAATGCACAACCTGGATCGATACAAGTAAATCCCACATTCCAACAAATGGTCCATTTAGTTCAGGGACTGATTATAATGAATCAGTTAATCAACGCTCCTGTACTGCAGTGCCTTATATGCATTTACTGCAATGCCATCTTTCATCTGCAATACAACAGAAAAGCCATTAAGATTAATATATCAAAGTATTAGATTTACTATAGGCTGCCCTATTTGTCTGCATTAAAAATGTATTAACACATGTAACACATTTGTTTCTGTGGAGAGAAAAATGTCCGTCCCATGGTCATCAGGTCAGCATAGTTTTTGGTGTCGAGATGAACTGAAACCTTAGTGAACCAGACTGTTCACTCACTGTAATGATCCCATGTTACTGCATGTACAAAGTAGACTTTTCCAGCACATTTTTCAAACATTCTTTTCTTTGTAACCTCAGTTGATCTCACAGATGTTTTAAACACCTTTGGTAAGCGTATTGATTCTCCCTGTTGTTCATGGAGTATCACACTGCGCAGGACGTGAATAGGCTTAAATGCAAAAATATTGTGGAAATGGCCCGTGTGGTTTGTGAATACTTTTCTAAGACTGACCATGTGAGCTATAATGCAGGATTAGTGTGCACACTTTCAATTTTTTTTCTCTTTTTTGTGCCTTTGACCTTTTAAGACACTTGAACAAGCTCTAGGTATGGTCTAAATCCCCAGTGTTATTTGCTTGCATTTTTCCTGGTTCAGAGTGTCTAGTTTTTGCAGAATTATAAAGCCTTATAATAGCCTAAAATATAAAGAGTTATGCTTTCTTTTTCTGTCATAATTATATTGTATTTCTAATGTGACACTGAATGGCTAACACTTTGATTGCTTTCAAACACCTCACTTGTTGAGGACATCAAATAAGCACACACTTATTCTATCACCACTTTCAGCATCTCTAATCAGTCAAACCATGGCTAATACACTAAACCAGAAAACTGTTTTGTCACGTCTCTATCCATTTATCTGATGCCAACTGTATAATACTCCTGTTTCCTCCTTTTAAATCGCATGAAAAACCAAGGTTGCCATCTGGCTTATTGTTCAGTCTGATGCATTGACGCATGCTGACAACATCTTTATGCAGCCATCAACTAAACAATAATCACCTAAAAGTGTTTCCACCTCATCTTTCGACTTCTTTGATCTGCATTGCCAGCACTGGCACAGACATTACATGGATTCATATTAAAATGACATTTCAGGTTATAGTTCAAACAGTGATGGATGGTCATGATGGTTATAACCTAATAAGTAATGAAATAATCTAATGGGAGGGATATAATCTAATATCTGTCAATAGCTTGACAACTACACTATTCAGGTTGAGCAATGCATTATGTCTCATCAATTGCATAATACGTTTGATGTGGGGTAAACTTAAGACAGATCAGCAGCTGCATTGTGATATCTATCCATCCATCCATCCATTTTCTGTACCGCTTAACCTACACAGGGTCGTGGGGGAGCCTGGAGCCTATCCCAGGGGACTTGGGGCGCAAGGTGGATGGGTGATTGGATGGGGTACCAACCCAACGCAGGGCACAATCGCACACAGACTCACAAACTCATTCACATGCTACGGACAATTTAGAGATGCCAATCAGCCTACAGAGCGTGTCTTTGGATTGGTGGAGGAAACCGGAGTACCTGGAGGAAACCCCGAAATCATGGGGAGAAAATGCAAACTCCACACACACAGGGCAGAGACAGAAATCAAACCCCCAACCCCAGAGGTATGAGGCAACAGTGCTAACTACTAAGCCAGCATACCAAATTTGTGAGTTCTAATTTTTTTTTATTATTATTATTATTTGCTACTGGCTTCATCCTATGTTTCCTCTGAATACCAAATTTGGTAAACAGAAGTTGTGACATTTTCTTTCAAACCAAAAAACTAAATTTATGATTCTTTTGTCTGTACTTTTGTATAATTTTTAATTTGACTACACAATGTATGTCAGTCAAAGTTCAAAGGCATTTTGGGATAAAGAAAATAATCCACTTTGGTGTTCATTACACTGTGACTGTATTTCACATGCACCTTCTTAATCACTGCTGATGACAGATGTGTCAGCAAAGCCAGCTGAAAAATATCAGCCCAAGTGGAGCAAATCTAGGAGGTGTTTCACTCTGTGTAATCATATGACATGACTGTCACAAATAGGCCACATGATTGGCTAAACCCCAGCCTCGCTTCTTCATGTGTACGTTCTCTTATGATCAATATACAATATATAATTGTTGCAATTGGTTCCACTAAAGTCTAAAGTAATTTGCCTTAAGACATTTGTTAGCAATTTCTTTTACCCTTAGGTGGGAACGATTGTGTAAATGTTTGAGTGTGAATGGTGAAAAAAACTTTCAACTGATTGTGAACCATGGCATGGTTGTTGGTGCCAGATGGGCTGGTTTGAGTATTTCAGACACTGCTGATCTCCTGTGGTTTTCACACACAACAGTCTCTAGAGTTTACACAGAATTGTGCGAAAAATAAAAACATCCTGTGGGTGTAGGGTCTGCAGACTGAAACACCTTGTTGATGAGAGAGATCAGAGGAGAATGACCAGACTGGTCTGAGCTGACAGGATGTCTATAGTAACTCAAATAAGAACTCTTTACAACAGTGGTGAGCAGAAAAGAATCTCAGAACACACAACACATTAAACCTTGAGATGGACGTGCTACAAGAGCAGAAGACCACATCAGGTTCCACTCCTCACAAACAAGAACAAGAAGGCTGAGGCTATCATGGGCACAGACTCACAGAAACTAGACAGTTGAAGACTGGAAAAAAGACCGGGTGATTTTTATTCTAATCTTCAACTGTCCAGTTTGGGTGAGTCTGTTCCTCAAGGTTCGATGTTTTGTGCATGCTGAGATGCTTTTCTGCTCACCACAGTTGTAAAGAGTGATTATTTGAGTTACTATATCCTTCCTGGCAACTCAAACCAGTTTTGCCATTTCCCTCTGACATCTCTTATCAACAAGGCATTTCCACCCAAGAACTGTCACTCACTTAAGGTTTTTTGTTTTTAGCACCATTCTGTGTAACATCTAGAGACTGTTGTGTGTAAAAATCCCAGGAGATCAGCAGTTTCTGAAATACTCAAACCAGCCCATCTGCTACCAATATCTATGCAATGATCAAAGTGACAGAGATCACACTTTTTCTTCATTCTGATGTTTGATGTGAACATTAACTGAAGCTCTTAACCTGTAACTGCTTGAGTTTTTGCATTGCACTGCTGCCACATGATTGGCTGATTGGATAACTGCATGAATGTGAGGGTGTACAGGTGTTCCTAATAAAGTGGATGGTGAGTGTATATATTACTTTATGTAATATCTCCATTAATATAATATGTTTCATTGGAAAAACAGTTATTCAGTCCTGCAGCAAACTTCAAAAGTCATAATTGGAACAGGCCTCCCTTAACTCTCACATCATTTCATACATCATATAAAATGAATAATTATTTTATAGTATTCAGAACACTCCTAAGTGAGCAAAGAAGATCATTTCTGATTCTTCAGATCCAGCTTATCATCTTTTTCTACGTTTTCCCTCTGAGAGCCACTAGACAGAGCATTAATAACTAAGACATTCTACTTTCGAGCTAGATTCCTATAAAAACATTGAACATTCTCTCTTAGATGATACATTACTGGGAATTTGCACTTTGCAGTCAGTTTATAAGAATTAATTTGTGAATTCCTAGCATTCATCCTGTTTGCTTTGTGTTCTCCTGAGGTGTTCAGTGGGGTTGAGGTCAGGGCTTTGTGCAGGCCACTCGAGTTCTTTCACACCGCCCTTGGCAAACCATGTCTTCATGAAGCTTGCTTTGTGCACAGGGGTAGAGTCATGCTAGAACATGTTTAGGCCTGCTAGTTCCAGTAAAGGGTTATTCTTAATGCTACAGCATGCAAAGACATTCTAGACAATTGTGTGCTTCCAACTTTGTGGCAACAGTTTGGGGAAGAACCACTTGTGGGTGTGATGGTTAGGTGTCCGCATACTTTGGGCCAAATAGTTTATAATTGCATTATTAATGTGCTGAAGCAAAAACAAATTTGACCAGTGCTTTGCATTCCTTGACTGCTAATATCTGAAGAGAAAAAAATCTTCAGAAAAAGAAACTGGGGGAGGGAGTGGGTGACATATATATACTTCAGACATTATAAGGTACCATGTGATAAAGGGCTCTGTTTTCATGACATAGCAGACATGCAAGAACAAAGGCATACAACCCAGCACCGCATATTTGTTGGATTCCATGGGCACAGGAGCAACACAAAAGTAAAAAGGGTCTGAGTTAGATTTCACTTACAGATATTATTTTTATCCTTTTTGGTAGAAACAACTATCTTACTGACAGAACTGAGAGAAATATATTTTCTTTTTTCATTGTCACTGGATTTTATGTCAGTATTTTAGTGGTAGTGTCACACACATGGAGGCTTGGATACAAGTGTGCCTGATTTCTGAAAGCCAACAGTCCAAAATCCGCAAACCTTAAAAACGTGATACACAGATATCGCACGATTGCACAGATTGAATGGAGCTGCAGCTCCCCCTAGTGGAGGCAGCATAGCATCTTAGATAAAATAATAAATAAATAAATAAATAAATATATTAGGTTAGAACAATGGATAAAATTGGTTAAAACAGTCATGCATGGTTGTACTGAATACATATTTTAATTATTTATTGAGTATATTTGCTCATTTAACGTATGATATGAACAATAGTTTGGTCAATCAAGGACGCTTACACTAAATCCTCTAAAGCAGAGGCAAACAAAACTGGCAGCTATCAGCAAGCAGAAAATAATATCATATTTTTTCCCAAGTAATGTTAAGATGAAAACAATACCAAAGCTGACAACAATCCAGCCATTCCAGTAGAGACTATAGCTAGCTCTGTGCAGTTAGTGTTTGTTTATTCAGCACATGTAATAGCAGGTAGCCTAATGCTAATGGGTTTGTTGGTAACACTGCTAATACGGTTTGTGTGTGTGTGTGTGTGTGTGTGTGTGTACACATTAAATACTCTAAAAATGCTGGATTTTTTTTTTTTCACATCTAAGCTTTTCGGTCAGGTAGTTGAGACTTCCACATTCTAAAATACCTATTAGCAGAAACAAACACCCAAGCAAAAGTTTGATCTTAAAGTTCACTACAAAGTAATTTGTTGCCAACTGGGTGTCTTCAGTTAAAATTAGATATCACCTGTGATATTAGACACATACAGTCCCCTCCGAAACTACTGGAACGGCAAGGCCAATTCATTTCTTTGTGCTATACGCCAAAGACATTTGGGTTTGAGATCAAAAGATGGACATGAGATGAGGGTTTAGGACTTCAGCTTTTATTTTTTGGTATTTACATCTAGATCTGTATCCTTTTGTATCAGACCACCCAATGTTTTGGCGAACAAAAGTATAGGAACGGATAAGTCTTGAAATAAATTAAAGTGAATAACACTTAATATTTGGTTGAATATCCCTTGATTGCAATAACTCACTGACATCACCAAATTGTTAGTTTCTTCTTTTGTGACGCTTTCCCAGGCTTTTACTGTAGCCTCTTTCAGTTGTTGTTTATTTTGGGGGATTTCTCCCTTCAGTCTCCTCTTCAGGCAGTGAATTGCATGCACAATTAGCTTAAGGTCTGGTGATTGACTTGACCAGTCTAAAACCTTCCACTTTTTACCCCTGATGAAGTCCTTTGTTGAGATGGCAGTATGTTTTGGGTCATTGTCTTGCTGCATGTTGAAGTTCCTCTCAATTAGATTGGATGCATTTCTCTGTAAATTGGCAGACAAAATGTTCCTGTAAACTTCTGAATTCATTCTGCTGCTGCCATCATGAGTGACCTCCTTAATAGAGAGTGAGCCCATTCCAGAAGCAGCCTTGCAAGCCCAAGCCATGACACTACCTCCACCATAATTCACAGATGACTTTTGTATACTCTGTATTTCTTTGTGAATTCTAATCTGGCTTTCTGATTCTTACTGCTGATGAGTGGTTTGCATCTTGTGGTATGGCCTCTATATTTCTGCTCTTGAAGTCTTCTTCAAACGGTGGATTATGATACCTTCACCCCTACCCTTTGGAGGTTGTTGGTGATGTCTCTGACTGTTGTTTTTGGGTTTTTCTTCACAGCTCTCACAATGTTTCTGTCACATATAACATATATGTAGATACATGTAACTCATCTCTTTTCATATTCATCTTTTGATCTCAAACCCAAATGTCTTCAGTCTACAGCAAAAACAAATGAACTGGCCTAGCCTTTCCAGTAGTTTCGGAGGGGACTGTACATTAAATTATTACATGATTTTCTTTGACAATTTATTATGTCGGTTTGCTTTTTAACCACAATAATCCATACACAATATAGGTAATTGCTAAGGCATGTTAGCCACATTATCAGCATGTAAAAGTGCTGCTATGTTTAATCGATATAAGTAATGTGTTTAATTGTTACAATAATAAGGGTTCAACTAGCTGATATGCCATGAAATGTCTGCTACAGACCTTCATCGTGGGTGGAATTGTTGCATACATTAACTATCCATCTCCTGAGACAACTCTGAGCTGGAAAGCTTTGAAGCTTAAAGAGCTCTTAAATTTTGAAGACACTGTACACAGAGGGACACAGCAGTAATCAGAATATTTCTTCATTTGTTTCTCAAAATGTTCTGCTGTCAATACCTTGTGGCATTAGAGAAACCTGAAGAACAATTTGCTGTTTCACTGCACTGACAAAGGTAAATAATGATGCTGGAAACACTACAGCCACACTATTTCAAAATGCAAATGTGTCATAACACTGAATGCAATAGTCCACTGTTCATAGGTTGATACTGGGCAATCTAGCATGCGGGTTGGGGATGCAGAACCATGTAAATGGAAACAGGCTCTTTGAAAATTAACATACATAGCTATTGATGATACATCTAGCTGGTTCAAAACATTATCTTGGATTATTGGCTACCTCTGGAGTCAAGTTAATTCTAATCCTGAGTTTGATGTTCATTGCTCATGATTTTGAAATGTGCACAGATATGAAATTATCATGTTTTAGTTGAGTAAGGCTTCTTTCACACTAAGTGTTTTTAGTAGATAAAAGCACAGCCTGAAGCTTTTTTTTATGATGATTAAAAAAAACCTGCTCATGTTTTACACACACACATACACACACACTCACACACACACACACACACTGTAACCATAACAACTTGGGTGTCTACAGCCCAGCAATGTAGTAATTTTCAACCACAATTTGGGTTTAAGTGACCTGGTCAACATCCTACCCCAATGCTATTACCCTCCACAATAGAACTAAAATCCAGTGAAAATGTGTTTAACTTGGCTAGATTGCATTACACAGAGTCATTCACAAACAAGAAATAATTAATCAGTTGTTAACTGTGGCTATGCAACTTGATGTGGAATGATTTGGCCGATAGGTTACACTCACACGATCCATAAAGCCGCTATGCTGCACTATTAAAAACTAATTTGTCACACTTTTACATTCAGTTGACAGCCTGACCTACATAAAACATTTTACCATGCGCCTGATGGCATTTAAGAAAAAACATGCAGAAATCCAATGATGCAATGTACTCATATGCTCATTTATGCACTTATCCAATCAGATAATCATGTGGCAGCAGCACAATGCATAAAATCATGCAGCTACAGGTCAAGAGCTTCAGTTAATGTTCACATCAAACAGCATAATGGGGAAAAATGTGATCTCTGTGACTTTAACTGTGGCATGGTTGTTGGTGCCAGATGGGTTGGTTTGAGTATTTCAGACACTGCTGATCTCCTGGGGTTTTCACACACAACAATCTCTAGAGTTTACACTGAATGGTGCGAAAAAAAGAAAAAAAAAAAAAACATTGAGTGAGCAACAGTTCTTGGGTGGAAACAGCCTGTTGATAAGACAGGTCAGGAAGAAAATGGCCAGACTGGTTCGAGATGCCTGGAAGGATATAGTAACTCATATAATCACTCTTTACAACCGTGGTGAGCAGAAAAGCATGTTCAGCATTCACAAAACATCTGACCTTGAGGTGGAAGGTCTACAACCGCAGAAGAACACATCAGGTTCCACTCCTGTCAGCCAAGAACAGGAATCTGAGGCTATCATGCTCACAGATTCAACCAAACTGGACAGTTGAAGATTAAAAAAAACTCACCTGGTCTTTTTCCAGTCTTAAAATATATAATATATAATATAATATATAATATATCATTATAAATTGTCTAGGCTTGCAGGTAAAACCTGAGTACCTGAGCTGTATTCAGGAGGTTGCTTCATTAACATGATGTAAGTTACATTCACGCTTCGGGTTTTTATCAGTAAAACTGAATGCACACGGGTTAATTATGTATTAATTGTGTCTGATCACACTTCAAGAAAACATGTTTAAAGAGTTAATAAAAAGGCTTAAATTCATTCATCTTCATTAACAACTTATCCTGGGTGTTTCCTCCTACTGGTAAATATTTGAGAGGTGGCAGGATTTGTTTTGGTTTGCTTTCTTTCAAGTAATTCATATGAAATAACTGAGTTTCACAAAAGTATATTTCATTCACGTCTGAAATAAACAATTTCAATTTGACAGTGTAAGCTCCATATATCAAGAGTTTCACATTAGTGAGTCTCCCTAAATGTAAATGTGCAAAAGGTCAAGAGTTCTTGTAGGATGCAAATGCTTTCATGAACAGGATTTTCATGAATACTAATTCAAATTGAACAATGACTTATCAGTTCTGTGGTGGCCCCTTAGCTCCGTGCCTGACTAGCACCCAACCATCCTGCTGCATTTATATTTCCACCTACATAAACTCCTTAGAGTCTCACAGAAGCTTTGTAAACTGACCTTTTATTGCCACAACTGAGACGGTTGTTCTTATAATTAAGAATTATGTCTATTGTAATAATGAAATCTGTTGTTTTTAGATAGGAACTGGCCTATTTATGTTGAAGTGAGTGGTACAGGCCAGTAGTAAACATCCACAAAATGGTCTTGTTAGAAATGGGAAAACACCTATAACTCCGAGCTTGAAGTCATGAAAATATCCCTGCATCTCAAGAGGGATCTTGGGAGGCAGTGACGCACGCACCTATTTGGACAAAAATAGGTTTAAAAAATCCCACTGTGTTGGCAGATTTTCAATGTTACACCCCCTTTTGCACCACTTCACCAACTTCACCAAAGGCCCATACTAGCAAAAGTATGTAAATGCAAAAAAAAGAAGGCTTTTGCCCAAACAAAAAACCCCCCAAAAAATAATCTGGTGTTCACTGGCACATTACACTGCACTGGAATGGAAACAGAGCTCAGTGTAGTTTACTTGTCATAGTTCAATCATCCCAACCCGTTAATAAAAAAAAAGCTTCCAGACAAACTGCATCATTTTATTATTTAAAAAAATGTATTTCAGCATTTGCTTTATTGTGTTTTCTTGCACAATCCAAAATACGACAGAGGACATAAACAATTTTAATGCGGTCAACATGGTCATCTCATTTGTATAATATTAATATGCCCTGCTTACTTCCATTCAGTGTTTGTAACATTAGCACTTTAGCTTGCACGATTTCTTAATGTGTATGTCAGCAGCACAGCTCAGCAGGCAAGACTCATCTCTCTGGAGCAGATGACAGTTTTGCAGTGTGGACAGAATTGAAGCAGTGATGCTGGACCTTAAACTGCTGTACTATTCTACCATAAAACTGTTATGGGTTTAGATGCAGAGACTCTAGTATTACACAACATAAACAGCATGGAATTAAATGTAAACATCGAGGTATCAAGGTAAATAGAAAAAAATACATTCAGAAACATTTTGTTGTTCACTCACACAAAGCACAGTCAAAAATATTGTATGCATAAAAGCAGGGGTTCAACATAGCAAGGAATCATACAAAAATAACAACAGAATAAATAAAATAAATAATAAATAAATAAATAAATAGCTTAAGGAGGTGGATGGGAATCATATACACTTGTATGGCTCTTGTGTTCTACTGGACATCATTTGCAATAAAAGTTTGTCGGATCACATGGCACAGCAGGACACTGAGAAGAAATTCATCATCATCTTCCACTCACACGTTCTGCAAGCAAACAAACACGATTACATAAACTGCTGGTGCAGGACAGCGGACAGCACAAAAGGCGAGATGCTCTCCTGCGTGGCTGATTGCTTTTCACGCCACAAACGTAGTGATGATGTTTTTTCTAATCAAATCGCCATCACTCCTTCTTAAAAGCACGTTATTGTTTATCAATGAAAGGCCAATTATGAACCTGGTGATTAAATCGCCTTTGTGTTTGCGACATGTGTTGTTGTGTTGCTGCATATCGATTTCTGTTCTACTGCGCCGTGTGGTCTGTGTTAGCAGTAAATACTGTAATTAACTAATTTAGGCCTATTGAACCAAGCAGTCTGGAAACACAAACACACGCACACACACACACGCGCACACACGCACACACACAGTTTAACAAATGTCTAATTATATGTTCTTGTGTATATGACTATGACATATGCATGCTTTCAAGGAGCCTGGTTCAATTGGTTCAAATTAGTCTGAATTAGTCAAGAAACAAACATTTGCACACTGAACTGTGCTAACATCCTCAGCCCACCTCTTTTTTCCTCCTGGTGTGGGAAGCTGTGGAGGGATGAGAGCAAGAGCTGGAAGGTTCAGGAGGAGAATACCGACTGGACATGTGATTCCTGGACTGCA